>NC_083764.1:44579137-44594137 GCF_963514075.1 Conger conger
AGAGCTTTGCAGGATGGGGAACTGTTGTCCGGTGGTTAATAACCCTGTGAAGAGCAGGTTTTCTGTTGTGATTGTGAATGTCAACATCAGAACGTTCAGTTAAGGACATTCTAATCACATATTTGCGATTAGAATGTTCAGTTAAGAACATTCCAAATACCTGTTTGTGACCGTACACCTTATGGGGTGTGAGACTTCAGTGCAGGTGGGCCACAGCGTCTGCTGGTTTCTGATGCGTTTTAGCACTTCGGTTGGTAAAAGCAGTCATTGATCGGATAAAGGGACCCGCGCGTCTTGTTTCCGAAGCGGTAACTGGCCCGGTCGACTGAAAGGAAACCACAAAGGGCCTGTAGCGTAGTGGTTAAGGTAAATGACTGGGACACGCAAGGTCGGTGGTTCTAATCCCGGTGTAGCCACAATAAGATCCGCACAGCCGTTGGGCCCTTGAGCCAGGCCCTTAACCCTGCATTGCTCCAGGGGAGGATTGTCTCCTGCTTAGTCTAATCAACTGTACGTTGCTCTGGATAAGAGCGTCTGCCAAATGCCAATAATGTAATGTAATGTAAAAACCCCGCTGACCACCACGGCCCCTTCAGAACTCGAGTCGCCCTCCCCTCTCAACCCCTCCCTTGTCCCTAACCCCCGCCCCCCCCCCCCCCCCAGGTACAACAAGTACTGCGCCGACCACTACAGCAACGGGCACTGCGACCCCGGCTGCAACACGGAGGAGTGCGGCTGGGACGGGCTGGACTGCGCCGGCGGCCGGGCGGAGGCGCTGATGGAGGGCACCCTGGTGGTGGTGGTGCGTCTGCAGCCCGAGGAGCTGCTGGAAGACCTGCAGGCCTTCCTGCGCTCGCTCAGCCTGCTGCTCCGCACCAACCTCCGCGTCAAGAGGGACGCCCACGACAGAGCCATGGTGCTGCCCTACTACGGCCCCGAGGGGCCGGGCCGGGGCCAGGAGCACAGGGCCAAGCGGGAGCAGGGCAAGGAGGTGATCGGGTAAGCGGCGTCATCTCTCTCCCCCCCCCAGCCGTCTCTTTTACGTCTGCGGATGCGCTTCACGATGAGGTTACGCGAATTGGCGGCTGTTAACTGACTACCGAGAAGTTCACCTGTACGGCTTTGTTGATGTATTTGCACACCGTTCATTTTTGCTAACAACTACATTAGTTCCCAATTCATATTAGAATAAAAGAAGCAGTTAATGTATTTGTTAATGGTTAACTAATTATTAGTTTATCCAATGGTTTCCTAATATATAAATACTGATCTAATTAATACATTAGTTCGTAGTTTAATACATTAATGTCATGCTTAATTGATGTATTTGCATGTCAATTGATTTACGTTAACAACGACATTATTTCATGCCAATTCTTGAAGTTTATTGTAAAGTGTGTGTAGCATTTTTGTATTTGAGTAATTTCAGTTTTGCGAGTGACAGAGTTTCTTGTGTACTCACTCCTCCTTGGGGCAGGTCCACAGTGCACCTGGTGATTGACAACCAGCAGTGTGTGCAGGCCAGGAAGGATTGCTTCTCCAACATGGAACAGGCGGCCTCCTACATCGCTGCCCAGCACATCAGAGCCGAGCTGCCCTACCCCCTGGTCTCTGTAGACAGTGAGTCTCCCATCTCCCCTTCATCTACCCCTCTGTTCTAGTTCACGACCGCAAACGTTCACAGGGAACTGCGTTCGCAGCAAATAGTTACTGTCGAACGATTTTAAATAACATTCCATTTAGTTCGCCACCAACGCATTTTGAATACAAATGGGTCACAATATGCCCGCTAGCTGATTGGTTGCTTACCTGCAAATTATTTTTTAAAGGTAAGAACAAATCTTACATTGAGTAAAGTGTATAACTAAATAAATAATAGTCGACTTTTGTTTTATCTGCAATCTCCCCATCGGCAGCCAGTTTTGTTCACTGCGCACTATTTTTTCAAACTGTTAGCTAACGTTATCTAATGTTTGTGGCAAACAGAAAAAAAGTTTGAATAAGTCGGCGAACGTTTGAATAATGTTTGCCGTCTTCGGCACATATTTGTGTTTGATTTGCACTTTGTTGTACGTCTGCTAAATGCCAATGTAATATTTGGTGAACAGAACGCGTGTGAAAGTGTACTTACCCCCCCCCGCAGGCACTCCTGTGGAACCAAAGCCCTCGTTCATGCTCTATACGGTCGCCGCGGTGGTGGGCGTCATGGTTCTGCTCTTTCTGCTGGTTGGCGTGCTGGCCGTCAAACGCAAGCGCAAGAGCGCCCCCCTGTGGGTGCCCGAGGGCTTCTTCCTCAAGGACCGCAAACGCAGGGAGCCCCTGGGGCAGGATGACTTGGCCATGAAGTGAGTTTTTTCAGGACTAAGAGCGCTGGTTGTGCTAACCCGATGCACTGTTCCAAATATAAATACCCGCACATGTTAAAACTGTAAAAGTCCGGACCACTATCAGAGGCTAGCGATGTACTGACGTTGATGTGATGTGTCGACAGTAGGCCTTCAGTAAACGTTCTTTCAGGGTTTTAATTAAGTGATGTGTATTTTCATGACCTTTATTTTGAATGGGAATTGTCCATTTCAGTTAAAAAAAAAAAAAATCATTTAGAAGGCACACCTGACTACTTATAAGTTGCCACAGTACACCGGTTGGGAAACATTGTTTCACACTGTGAAATTGAACACTATGCAAACTATAACCAGTCTAATGTAATGTGAAGCATTGAGAGTGAGACCTTAATGGCAGTTTGACACAGCAAACAGTGCTCTGTACTGCCTTGGCACACGGTTGCTTCACTAAGCCTGTCTCTGAGATGCTATAAACTAAGTGAAAGTCCATCCCTCTCTACGCCTCTCAGGAACCTTGTGAAGTTCAAAGACGGAGAGATGGTCAACAGCAGCCAACACCAGTGCTGGCTGGAGGAGAGCTCCCAGCCCAAGAAAATGAAGGTTAGGGGGCATCCCACATACACTGCAAAGACCAAAAAAGAAGTCAGTCTCAACAAGTATTTTAGTCTTATTTTGATTCATATTTATTTTACTTGTTTTGCTACAATGGTGCAAATAAGGTAAGACTGAAGATTTCCCAATGGGGTAAGCAAATGTCACTAGTCAAGCAAGCAGCCACCCCCCTCTCATGGGAGGTCAGCTTTACTGTTATTTACAGTTCTAATTTGCAACAAAGGTGTTCAGAAGCCTCTGAGAGGGAAACAAATTAAGCAAACAAATTGTGTAGACAAAACAAAGAGGAAAAAATACTGCTGTGCAGTGTACCCTGTGTCTCAGTGTCTGTCCCCCTGCTCCTCCCCTGCAGATGGAGGACAATCCCCTGCTGCCTGTGGGGGTGGACGGGGCGGTGGTGGACTGCAGAGAGTGGACCCCGCAGCACCACAAAGCGGCCGACATCCCCCTGACCCCGCCCCAGTGCCAGCCCGATTCTGACTGCCTGGACGTGGACGCCAAAGGGCCAGGTACCTGTGTGTGTGTGCGTGTGTGTGTGTGTGTGTGTGTGTGTGTGTGTGTGTGTGTGTGTGTGTGTGTGTGTGTGTGTGTGTGTGTGTGTCTGTGTCTGTGTCTGTGTCTGTGTCTGTGTGTGTGTTCGTGTTCGTGTGTGTGTGTGTGTGTGTGTCAAAGTGTATGTTTGTCTGTGTGTGTATTTCTGAATGTCAAGCAGAGTTTGTTACAAGACCTGACTAGGTGTATAGGCAGATACTAGTGGGGTTTCCATCCAACTGTTTTTAAGCAAATTTTGAATTTGCACATAACCTAAGTGGAAACACTTGACATTTAAAAAAATAAAAAAATAAATAAACTGTAAATATCACAAAAAAAGTTTGGACTCTTGGCCAAGGTGGAAAAGTTGTCTATTGATAGACAAGATGCGGTACAGGGTGATGGAAACAGTTGTTTTGAATAAATGATGAATTTTCCACTTCCACTCCAGAAAGTACACAAACTGGCAGCTGGCATTTGATGACACCAACTTACAACCAACTTATTCACATCACAGAAGTTGATCGAAACGCACACTGATTTTTATTTTCCTTTCCCAACCAACTTTCCTTTGCTTAACATTTGCAAAACATTTGGATGAAAGCCTAATCGAGCGATAGATAGATCATCGCACTTATATAGTCATTTTCTAGACACTGAAAGGGGCGATACAGTGATGAGGGAGAAACTTGCGTCAACCCCCAGCAATGTGTCTCGCCCACCGGGTTATGCATGGCTGCCATTTTGCACCAGAACACTCACCAGCTGAGGTGGAGAGGGAGAGGAACAGTGTTTTTGCCAGTTGGACTGAACGAGTCTCTGTCTCTCAGACGGCTACACGCCCCTGATGCTGGCCTCCCTGCGGGGGGGCGGGGCCCAGGAGTGCTGTGGCCTGCTGGGGGATGAGGAGGAGGACAGCGGGGGGGAGGAGCCGGGCCCGTCCGTCATCACGGACCTGATCGCCGGGGGGGCCTCGCTCATGCCGCGGACGGACCGCACGGGGGAGACCGCCCTGCACCTGGCGGCTCGCTACGCCCGCTCGGACGCCGCCAAGAGGCTGCTGGACGCCGGGGCGGACGCCAACGCGCACGACAGCATGGGCCGCACCCCCCTGCACTCCGCTGTGGCGGCCGACGCGCAGGGCGTCTTCCAGGTACCCGCTGCTGTCCGAGACACGCCCCGCTCTCCTCTACCCTGTGCGGGCACGGCCCTCCCTCCCCCATAGACACGCCCCTCTCTCCTCCCTCCCTCAGACACGCCCCTCCCTCCCCATAGGCACGCCCCTCTCTCCTCATCCCCCATGCAGACACGCCCCTGTCTTTTACCCTGTACAGACATGCCCCTCCCTCCCCCATAGGCACGCCCCTCTCTCCTCATCCCCCATGCAGACACGCCCCTGTCTTTTACCCTGTACAGACATGCCCCTCCCTCCCCCATAGACACGCCCCGCTCTCCTCATCCCCCATGCAGACACGCCCCGCTCTCCTCATCCCCCATGCAGACACACCCCGCTCTCCTCTACCCTTTACAGACATGCCCCTCCCCCCTCCCTCAGACACGCCCCTCTCTCCTCCCCCTCAGACTCACACCCTTCTCTCCCCCCTCCCTCAGACTCACACCCCTCTCTCCTCCCCCTCAGACTGACACCCCTCTCTCCCCTCCCTCAGACTCACGCCCCTCTCTCCCCCCTCCCTCAGACTCACGCCCCTCTCTCCTCCCCCTCAGATCCTCCTGAGGAACCGAGCGACGGAGTTGGACGCCCGGATGAATGACGGCACCACGCCCCTGATCCTGGCGGCTCGCCAGGCGGTGGAGGGGATGGTGGAGGAGCTGGTGCACTGTCACGCCGACATCAACGCCGTGGACGACCATGGTGAGGACCTCCCGACGTCTGGGCCCTGAGAACCTCACCCGCACATGAGCAGGGCCTTGAGTTCGTCCTGACCCATGACCTGGGAAACACCTGTAGTTCACAAGTCCTTAACACTATATACTTCCGAGAACCACCAAGCCTCCAGAATCACAGCATTTCTTCACCCACAGCGACCTAATTTCAGCACGATTATGAAATCAAATCTTGCGAAACTATTTTCTTGAAGTAACATTTATATTTCTAAATTGTAGCACTTTTGTTGTATAGACTAAGGTAGGCCTGTAATATGTGCAAGCCAAGACAAATTACAAAATGGAAAAAATGAATGAAATAAATAAAAAAATTATTTAAACATTTCTTCAGTCATAACGAGTTCAGCATGCTTCTCCTGTCCTCTGCTCCTGCTATTCGGAGCGTGCTTTTACACATTAGCTATACATATTTTACACATTGAAAATATGTCGGTGTTAAGGGGTTATCTCCGAGGAGTTAAACCGCGAATCGTGAAATCATTTTTAGGCCACGTTGTCATAGTGCTGGTCTTCTTGGATAAGGGGAAATCCTTTTTTGGTAAAGTAATTAAATGATTCAAATGATTCAGGTACTGTGTTGGTGGCTTCACAAAGTCTTGTATCTTGGTGTTTAAGGTAGAGCGATAGGTTTGAAAAGCCACGGTTATAATAGAGTGTGACCTGAGACAGACCCCCAGGCTAACCGCCCTTTCTCCTCTCTCCGCCCCAGGGAAGTCCGCCCTGCACTGGGCAGCAGCCGTCAACAACATAGAGGCAACCCTGGTGCTGCTGAAGAACGGAGCCAACAGGGACATGCAGGACAACAAGGTACGTGCGCTGTCCTCTAGCCTTCCTCCCGTCTTTTCCCCGCCCTTCCGGATGCTTCCGTCTCACGTCTCGCGTCTCTGGTGCCCCCAGGAGGAGACGCCCCTGTTCCTGGCGGCGCGGGAGGGCAGCTACAAGGCGGCGCAGGTCCTGCTGGACCACTACGCCAACCGCGACATCACGGACCACATGGACCGGCTGCCCCGCGACACGGCTCAGGAGCGCATGCACCACGACATCGTGCGTCTGCTGGAGCAGTACAACCTGGTTCACAGCCCCCACCTGAGCGCGGGCCCCCTGCACCCCACGCTGGCCTGCGGGGCCTTCCCCCAGGGCAAGAAGAGCAGGCGCGGGGGCCCCAAGGCAGCGGCGGCGGGCGGGGCCGCCAAGGAGCTGAAGGACACCAAGGCCAGGCGGAGGAAGAAGCCTGCCGGAGGGGAGGGGCCTGTCGCCGAGGGCGACGGCGGGGGCGGAGCCGGCGGCGCCGCGAAGGCGGGGGGGCTGTCGGAGAGCTCGGTCACGCTTTCCCCCGTCGACTCGCTCGAGTCTCCCCACGCTAACGGGAGAGAGGCTGTCGGTGGCGGCGGTGCTGGAGCTAACATGGCCTCCTCGCCCACGATGCCGGGCGGTCAGCCTGCCCACGGGCCGGTCCTCCCGCCTGTCAATCACATGCTGGGGCAGCAGGGGTGGGCGGAGCACCCCCAGCACGGCTACATGGGCCGGGGGTTCGGGCTCCTGCCGCACCAGCTCGGCATGCTGCACCCCGGGGCCCCTCAGAGGCGCCAGTCCCACCCGGCCGGGCCCTTGAACCACGAGCAGCTCCCTCCAATCATCAGCTTCCAGATGATGGCTCCGCCCGCGCAGGACCAGGGCCAGCCCCGCCCACAGCAGGGCCAGTCCCACCTGCTCCGGGCTCAGGGCGGCCTCATGTACCCGCCGACCAAAATGGGCCCCCACTCCCTGTCCCACCCCCTCCCCTACATGCACGCCCACGCCCTCCCCCACGCCCACGGGCTGCCGGCCTACCAGCAGAGCCCCGTGGATAAGTACCCCACCCCTCCCTCCCAGCACAGCTACACCCCGGCCGGGTCAGAGGGGGCCACCCCCGGTCACCCTCCACACCCGCCGGGCGAGAACCCTTACCTCACCCCCTCCCCGGAGTCCCCCGACCCCTGGTCCTCATCCTCGCCCCACTCCAACTCGGACTGGTCCGACGTCACCACCAGCCCCACCCCGCAGGGGAACGTCCATGGCCCGGCCCCGGTCGGACGCTCCCAGCTCCCCGAGCAGCAGGCCCAGAGGGAGGAGCAGAAGGCCCAGGGCCTGCACAGCGGGATGCAGGCGTATGCTTAGGGACGGTCCTCCTGGTCCTTCACCGCCTCTCACTCCTACTACAGCTGGCCCACGAACAGCACCTTCTTGCCCACTCTCATTCAGCTCCTGCCACTCATAAACAGCCTCAGAGATCACTGTCACGCTATATGTTACCCCCATGCATGGCTCCGAGAAATATATGGTATACATACATTTATCGAACCTTAAATCACTAAGTCCGCTGGTTGGTTTCTAAGCTGTTTCTTTTGCAAATGTTCTCACTTGTTGTTTAGCTCTTTACTGTTTGGGGACATGTTTTTATGTCTTAAAAAAGTAACGACAGTCTTGTCCTTTGAGGAAAATAAGAGACTGAGACACATGGACAAAATGGACATTGGACAGAGAAGACATCCATTCTGGTCTGATTTCTTTTTTCACTCAGGCAGGGAAATACGCTTGTAAGCTCCAAAGGTACATGAGATGATCATAAGTTGTTTTTGTTACATAGTTAACAGAATAGTCTTCAGTATTTGTTCTGTTGTGGTTCAGGCCTGTTTTTGGGGAAAAATTGTTGTCGCAATGATGCCAAAAACAAATGTTACGTTTTTGTTACTAGCAGAGTGTTGGCGACTCCTGTTTTGGGAAGCTGACACTGCGTGTGCTATTCCCAGCTGAAGTGGATCACCTGGAAGCGTCTGACTTTCAAAAGCACATGCCTGCCTCCCTTGTTACGGTTCAAAGGTTAACTGTGGTTTACAATGGGTCATTTTAAACACTGCGCCTTGCTCTGTTAAACCAGAGAACAAGGGCATGTTGTGCCACGGTGTGCTGATGGTCTGCAGTGGTCTCAAAATTATATAGATGGAGACACAACTGATACACCCGACATCCTCCGTGTCAGACCGGAATCTCACTTACCCCCCCCCCCCAGATCCCAGCAGTCACCACTATCTTTTGGTATAATTCTGTACAATTTTAAACCCATGTCAGCACTTTGAATATGTGCACTACATCCCACAGGACTTCTTCCACAATCATGCATTTCCAGGTTTGTACAATTGCAAAAAAAAAAAATGTGCTTCAGAGAGCTAGGGGAGAGAAATGACTGTCCAGATGTCAGTGTTACATTAACTGCACCTCGAGTAGTTGTCTGAAAGAAACTCGGGGGAAAGTGTGGCTTGATATGCCAAAAATTATCAGATATCCTTGTCCAGAGTACATGGTTTGTATTTTATTTTGTGTGCCAATCAAACCCTTTTTGGGGGTTTATGATGAAAGTATTGTATGATCTCCATAAAAAAGGGTGTATATGGATGTGTGCATGCGTGTTAATATTGTCATGGATGGACTTTTTTCTTCTTTTTTTTCAGAGGAGGCCCTTACTATAGGTGTCTGTAAAGTGAATGTTCTGTGTTTTGTTTCAGGGTTCTTTTGGAACCAAAAGAGCAACCCTCACAAATTTGGAAGAGTGGGGGTAGCTCTATGTAAATGGTACTATCAGCAACCACGATGTTTTTCTGAATATGGCACTGTTTATCGCAGATAAGATCTGTAAACGTATACTCTTGGTAAAGTTTAATCACCACTATTAATATTATTGTTGTCACTTCTATTTCTTGACGTGAACAGCATTGCTTCTTTTTACATATTTCATCAGTGTGACTGGTACTGTTCGTGCTTTGAGTTTCTGTAAACTGTAGCATGCTTTATATTATTGTTGTTTTTTTTGTTTTGTTTTTTATCACATTTGATACATTTTTGTGCTCAAGTCTTAACTGCTTTTTTATATATAAAACCAGGTCTGAACATGTTGTGTTCTGTGTTTTCTGTTTAAAGCAGTCCTCCGCAGCCTTCGTAGTATTTACTTGATACGACGTACAGTACGAGAAATCGTACGATAACGCCATCTTACTAAAGGCCGGGACGTATAGTGCACGCAAACCAAACAAATCTATTTCATGGCGGTTTACGTGTGTGATTATATTGGAACACTGTTCAATGTTCATTCAAATGCGTTAATAAAAGTACAATTTCATCGTAGTTATGGTTACCGTAGTCAGCAAGTTTGCTTGTCTCAGTCAGATTTCCTGCACTTTGTTGTCTATAAGGTTAGCTAACGTTCATTATGGAGTCGTCGAAATATAAGCACAAAAGCGGGAGTCAGAAGAGGAAAGCAAAACAAAAAAAAGAATTCGAGCAAGCGAGGGCAAAACTGCCAAAACGAGACAGGTTTCTGATTGCGTCTGGTAGTGGTGATGATGGCAGTAATCCCTGCCGGTCATTTTCCACACTGAAACTAATTAAAATGTTTTAAATTAATATGTAGGCTAGTAGTTCATAAGTTCATATTGTTATCCTGTTATTGTTTTGAGTTGTGATTCCTGTGTTTGCGTTTCTTGGGGCTGGCTGTTGGGTTCATTGTTATCAGGAGCTACTTATGGTCTGTTTTTAAATATTTTTTTCATGCAGGTTTGTTCATATGCACTGTAGCTATATGATTGTTCACTGTACTTTCAGCATGTTTACCAAAAGTATATAGTTGTTGCTTAACTTAAAAAAACGAAAAGTGCAAACAGGTACTCTAATTAATTGAAACTTGCACTTGCAGACGGTCCATCTTTGATTAAGGCAATCGTTTGAAATAACGGGAGTGCTTTTTATCTATGCGCCGGCAGGTGTCAGTAGGGACGTGAGGAGCAAGTATTCTGGATGAAACTCATTTTTGTGGCAAGAAAATGATAAGATGGTGGTGGTTTTGACTTTTGATTGTTTTAGGTGCAGGGGCAGGGGCGATTCACTAAGCAACTTTGAAACAAATACAACAGTGAGCATAGAAGTAGAAAAAGAGAGAAGATGACGAACGAATGTCGCCTGACACTACACAGTAACAAGCTAGCCAGCTTCCTGGTGACTTGTACAGTGGCCTGCTGACGGTCTTTCCTGCTTGTGCTACGACCATACTCCTTGGTGGCCGGTCTACGTCTTGCAGCAGCGCTGAATGTTAAATTTTAGTTCGGAATAGGATACCATACCAGACGAGCTGGCGGCGTCGGCTCACTCGACCAACTAGCTGGCTATCCTCTCGGTACGTTCTGGGGACCGACAGTGCCAGGTAAGTGGACAACACATGGAGGAAGAAGGTGGCTAACTAGCTGTTCAAGCTAACATTTTGACATGCTTTAGCTCGTTAGGTTACAGTTATTACGTATTAGATAACTACCTAGTAGATAGCTACGCTACATAGACTCACCACGGTTAATGTCGTTAGGCAGGGAAGCATTATTATTTATGGCAGTAGTGGTAGTAGACATGACATACAGTAACCGTTAGCTTTATAACGCTATACCAAATCATTGAGAAATATGCAGGATCATTGGCTAGCTAGTTACGGAATAGCCAGCTTACTAAAACGCACACTAGCTATATTGGGTTGAATTTAAAGAACGAGTTGCAATGCTAATGTGTTCTGGAAATCAATGACGTAACTAGTTAATGAAAAATTGGCTGGCAGTACATTACCTGTACAGTTACGATTACAGTGTTAAGCTATTGTAACTTTTCTGAAGATACAGTGTCTGTGTAACACTGCTACGACTTGCACCCACTCTCCACTTGTGGAGGTGGGATGTTTGTAAATACTGCGCTAGAGATAACGAGATTTTGAAAAGTGACCGCCATGACCAAACGTGTATTCAGTGGCGGTGGAGTCACATACTCAGTCCCAGTTGCTTTGAACCTCTTTTCTGGTTTTGGTGCGTCTTTTGCTTTTTGTTTGTGATTTCACCGAACTGTTATTTCTCAATAAGTACAGGCTGTTATTGTGTCTTTTTCAGATACTGTTCACTGAAAAAGTATTTCTGGATGATTTCCTATATTCCTATATTTGTCACACTGAATAGTTTCTGATCTTTAGACAGATGGAATCAGAGTAAACGTAAAGCACGTGTTTTAAATAACGTTTTATCATTAAATAAACGAAATGGCCATCAAACACCCAATCATCAATGGAAAGAAGTAATTGTCCCCTTCAACTTGCTATCTGTAACCGGTTGCATCACTTCTTGGCAGCAATGAGTGCAAGTTCTTCTTTAATGATAGCAGTATTTCGCGTCACTGGAGGAATTTTACGAAACGCTTCCTCTTCGAACCGTAATTCCGAGAAATTGGTAGATTTTCGAGAATTAAATCCTTGTTTCAGGTGCTGCCACAGCTTGATTTTGTTGAAGTCAGTCTCGCTGCATCACCCCAGCACGCTTCAGCCCCATCGCATAGACAGATGATTGGACAGACATTCTCCTTCAAATAATTGTCTAGTACATGGCAGCATTTATGGTTCCTTCAATAATAGGCCGTCCTGTCCACGAGACAACAAAGCATCCCCACACCATCACAGTACCACCACCATGCAAAAAGGGAGAGGCCCAACGCGCTTCAAACCGGTTAACTAGGCCATGTTAGGACTATAAGGTGCCTATATAAACAGCCACGACAAAAAGTAATAAGGACTCCTTATGCTTTAGCACCAACATGTTTGACTGTTGGTATGATGTTCTTACTGTGAAATGCTGTATTTGCCTTATGCCAGGAATAATGGGACCCATGTCATATAAAAAGTTTCAATTTTGACTGTCCATAAAACATTATCCCAAGAGGTTTGAGGATCAGTTGCAACTGTGAGACAAGCATTGATCTTTCTCTTGTTTAGCAGTGGTGTCCGCCTTGCTACAATCCCCTGGATCCCATTTTTCCTAGTCTCTTTTTTTTTTTATTGTGGAGTCATGAACAATGAATTGAGCTGAGGCTAGAGGTCTGCAGTTCTTTGGATTTTCCTCTGGGATATTGCGTGACCTCGTGGAGGGGCGGTCACTGTGCCCTTGGGGGAATTTTGGCAAGCTGACCACTCCTGGGAGGGCTCTCCACTGTTACTGTTCTTGTATGGCTTTCACTGGTTCAGTGGTTTTTCACATGGGTGTTTGATAACATTTTTCATTAAAATTCAGTAAAAAAAACTATGTTTTGTGTGTACTCAGATTCCCTTTAATAGTATTAGTACATTTGTCTAAAGATCTGAAACCATTCAGTGGGAGAAATCTAAAATAATGGAGGAAATCTGGAATGAAATTGTGTATGGAAGACTTTTTCAGATAATTGTATGTGTGATTAGAAGTAGGAAACATTTTTTTAAAGAGAAGAATACAAGTAAGGTCTTTCAGAAAATTTTGGTTCATTTGCGCCTTTTAGCAATTGTGCAACGCAGACAGGCAATATATTTGTTCTTGCTATTTATTGGGCCCGTATAAATTGATTATACAACTTATGGCGCTTAAGGCCGGAACCTTACATGTGTCAGCAAAATATATTCATAAAGGAATAAATCATTGACTTAAAATTCATACAGAGGCAAAATACTTACTTATTGGGTAACTTTATATGGGAAAAATAACATGGGAATCTTACATTAAGATCTGAGCAGAAATCTGTAATATTGTGCTCTGAAATTTGTAATTTATGTTTCTAAAAATTAGATTAGGCCCATCTGTTTCAAGCTTTGGGAAAATGCATTGTAGGAATTAAATGGCACTCCATTTTGGTTATTGCATTTTATCTCTACAACGTATATTAAGGTGAAATTTAGTGTGGAAATGAGTCACCCTCAAAGTTATAGGCTTTAAAAGTTTCTGTTTCTAGTTCTCTACTAGAGAACGGCTCCAGATTCAGCAGAGTGATTGCAGATGCGTAGCTTGTTATCTGCTGGAATGTGGCACTACTAACCAAGCAGTTAAAGGGTCTTCCCCAGCTTATCTACATAAAATCATCAGACCCTACACCCCTGCCAGACCTCTTCGTTCAGCCTCCACAGGCCGCTTGGCACCTCCCCCTCTCCGAACCTCCACCTCACGCTCACGACTACTGTCTGTTCTGGCTCCACGGTGGTGGAACGAACTCCCCGTTGAGGTCAGAACTGTAGAATCTCTCCCCACCTTCAAGCGCAAGCTGAAGACACCTCTTCAAGCAGCACCTCTCCCCATCCCTCTCTACCTCCCTGTGAACCTTAATTGTTGTCTCTGTGACTTGCTTTGTGTATCGGTATTTTTAGTTGGCTAGGTAAGCAGTGTTTGGATAGTTAACTTTGGTCACTTTTGCTCTGTTTGTTTGTTTCTTTGTTCAAAAAAAATAAAAAAAATAAAATTGGCCCTCGTCCTTATCTTTGTTGTACAGGTAGCAGTTGAAATTGTACTTCCCTCTAGGGTCTTTCAGCGAACTTATCCCTGGTTATGGGTATGCACTTTGTTGTACGTCGCTCTGGATAAGAGCGTCTACCAAATGCCAATAATGTAATGTAATGTACTGTAGGTTGAGGACCACGCATGAGGGATTCTGACGGAAACCTCCATCAGCAGTCTACTGGAATGTCACGGACTTGCCTCCTGGTGTTCCCTCCCAACCCCGCTCTTCTGGGTCAGCACCTTCCGTGTCCCAATGCATTTTCCCACCAAATGAACTGAAGTTATAGGGTTACAGTGTGGGATTTTCAGCCATAGCTCGGCAAATATTTG
This sequence comes from Conger conger, assembly GCF_963514075.1. Taxonomy (NCBI): domain Eukaryota; kingdom Metazoa; phylum Chordata; class Actinopteri; order Anguilliformes; family Congridae; genus Conger; species Conger conger. The sequence continues at coordinate 44,593,206 of NC_083764.1, forward strand.
CTGTTTCGCACCAACTCCCTCCCTCAACAATAGCTCCTGATATTGATAGCCTTCCTCTCCTTTCTGTGAAAGGTGCACCACTGCCCAAAGTGAAACTCCACATAACAGGAAGTCATAGCTGTTAAACCATTTTTTTTTCCATCTTTTTTGTAGTTTCCTTTTTTGTGACCGCGGGATAAATGTAGACCAGTAGTGTCTCCATCTGCATGGCACGTGGCATTGTCCTCTCGTTCCAAAGAGGTGTCTACGCCTTTTCTCTCAGCACCCTTATCTGCAAGTGCTTCTTAACCGGAAGGTTCTGCATTAGTGCTCTGGCCCATATTTCATTTAAGCGCAGGAGTTTTTAAAGAGAAAAATTCAAGTAAGGCTTTCAGAAAATCTTGGTTCATTTGAGCCTTTTTGCAATTGTGCGTATTTTATTTAAGCAGTTCTTAAATAAAGGTAAGAGTTCTATCCCTTTTTATTAAAATGACCACATGCAGGGAAGGGTTAGGCTTTCTAGGTTCCCTACACAAATGTTTCTGATTATTTAATTTTTAAAAGTGTTTTACTTTAATGTTATTTTTTTGATTGTTACTTCTTTTAGGAAGGGCTTGATAGGCCATAGCACTCTCTCTTTAGTTGTAGTGAGTTTACATGACACCTGCTCAGTTATGGTAAAGAGGTATTGCATGTCAGTAGAACCCACCTATTATTTTCATGTTTATTTGATTACTGTTTATTTTAGCCAGAGCATGATAGGCCGTAGTATTCCACTCAAAGCAAATGTACTTTTATTTCTGGGAAAGTTCTAAGAATGTTGGAAATGTATTTATTCTCTTAAACGTTAGAGGATGTGGACCTTGAGCCAGAACGTTTGGATTAAGGCAGAAACATTGCCGGGGGGGGGGGGGCAATGAAATTTGAACTCTGTTAACTTAGTGTTTTAATGT
>NC_083764.1:45499137-45602096 GCF_963514075.1 Conger conger
TGTTCAGCTCCCACTTGAGGTTCTGGGAGATGATGGTTCCCAGAAAGCGGCAGGACTCCACAATGTTGACAGGGGAGTCTCTCAAGGTGATGGGGGCGGGTGGGGCTGGGTTCTTTCTAAAGTCTACAACTATCTCTACTGTCTTTACAGCGTTGAGGTCCAAGTTGTTCTGACCGCACCAGGTCACCAGATGGTCAATCTCCCACCTGTAGGCGGACTCATCCCCACCAGAGATGAGTCCAATAAGGGTGCTGTCATCCGCAAACTTCAGGAGCTTGACAGACTGGTGACTGGAAGTGCAGCTGTTGGTGTACAGGGAGAAGAGCAGAGGGGAAAGAACGCAGCCTTGGGGGGAACCGGTGCCATTCTCATAAAAAGCTAAATATTATTGTATATATTTATATTATTACAACTACAGTGCATCGAGAAATCATTCATGTCACCCACATTTGGCTTTATATAGGGGAATAATACACTATAACACAAGTAACCCTTGTGAAGTCAATATATAATGTTAAATGTATCCTTGTTTTGAATGTGGTATGACACTAATTCAGGGGAGCCAGTGATGGTATTCACAAGCTCTGTATTTGCTGCTGTATAAACTGTTCTCATCTTTTTTCCCACTCTATTGTGCCATATGCAGAAATACCAAATTTGTAACTTTACAGTAAATGTTTATAACTTGACTGTAAAGTATAAAATATGATTTCAAATATACCCTCTGACATATTCATTAAGCACATGTATGCATAATGGAATGTGTTCTTTTTGACTGGGGTCATATATGACCCCCAAAGGATATATCATCATCTAATCATCACATCACTCCAAATTAAGACAGAAACCAGAAAAAATGGTATGTATTTATTGAGGACATCTTGTCTTGGAAGGATCAAATCTATTACTATTAAGATATCAATAAACGTATTTGTCTGGGGTCAGATATGGTCGCTTGAGGGTTAAATCACATCCCTTTCCTCTTTTATATGACTGGGTTCTGTAGTCATAAGTGGATTGAATATTCTGAACATGCTAAATATATCTGAGAGATTCCACATTGGTATAAATAAAAATTGAGAGCTCTGGTGCGCTTCGCTACACGACAAGATGAGAGGAAGAGCAAATGGAAACAGCGATAGGATTAAAAATTCCAACAACACTTGGAGTTGAATGGCGTGGTTTTATTTCACTGCGCTTCATCAATATATTGACTACTTTTTGTGAAAAAATCAAGCTGTTGATTCTGCGGGGGAAGGTCACAGCACAGCTCCACGAAGATTTGGTGAAATGGAAATTGGGGGTTACCTGTTCATTCTTCAGTCCCACCTTCTTCAGGGCAAATCTCCCTCCTTTGTTCGCACCTGATGACCTCCCGCTAAGAGTGGAATTTAGTTAAATGTGATGAAAACTTGGCAGCCAATCTCCAATCGCTGTGATTATGTTCGCTAATTTAACTTCTATTTAGATGTAAGCTTCTAGTTCCGTACTTAAAAGCTTTTCTTTCCGTGCCTTGTAATTTAACAGCAGTTTAAAATATTATCCAATGGATTACCGAATCTACTTTCACATAAATTAATGAACTGCATGTTTTAAATATGTTTGTAAATAAATATAACACACATTATATTTATACTTTATATATTTTTATAATGCACATTTTTACTATAAGAATGAAACGATGTCCACTGAATTTTCTTAAGATTCAAGCTTTACTTCAGGCTAGTTATGGAGGCTACTCAAACAATCAGCAGTACACAAACATGTTACCCCCAAAACATAGGTCTATGGTTGAAAAAAATAATTCATGAATTCACGCTCAAGCTGTACGGGGAAATATTATCTGAACACACGGAACAGGCTGAGTTGTAACATTATACAATATCCATGGATAAGTTGCCATTGGGACAAATACATTAAGAAAATTATGTTTAAAACATTATTAGGCTACACACAGTCTACATTGCCTACACGCAACACGCAATGTAGCGTAATCATTTTTTAGATTTGGCTCAGGCATTTGCAATTTCAGACGCATATCATTCACGTTAATAAATAGGTATTTTACTTTTTTTATCCAATTATCCCCATAACTTACCCCGATAAGCTATGGTCATGTTTAACCTTTGCGTTCAAAGCTATTTCAGGCTACGCAATCTTTAAAAATTATGGAAATGATGACCGCCGTCGCAGAATGAAAATGTATTGATCGCTGAAGTGCAGACCTATAGTACCGTCTATTTGCCTGTGCAATGCAGGCAGGCATCAAAGCCCTCTCGGCCGGAAGCAGACGCACTGGATTTTTTTAACATTCCTTTGACTTGCGCACTGGGGAGCCAAGAGGGTGTAGTCGGACTCCCAGATTTTTTCTTGCAAACTTTTTCATGGCGCTGGACGCATAGCACTGATTCGGCGTTGGAAGGCTGGAAAGAACGAAAGAGGGAGGGAGAAAGAGGAAGGTTTTTTTGTTTTTCTCCATGATTTTATTTATTTTTTATTGAACTGAGTTAGGTAGCTGCAATAAAAAAAGTTTGGAAGTGCGACAGTCTACGGAAAACGTTCCTAAGATTTTACTCACAATGCATCGGTTTATTCGTGTTTTAACTACATTGACTTGTTTGGTTGCGTGCAGCAATGGTGCAATGGATGAATGTACAGACGATTCGAACCGTCCTCAGCGCTGTATGCCTGAGTTTGTCAACGCTGCCTTCAACGTTACCGTCGTGGCGACCAACACTTGTGGCTCTCCACCAGAAGAGTACTGCGTACAAACCGGGGTAACGGGAGTCACCAAGTCCTGCCACATCTGCGATGCAAGGGACCCCAGGCAACACCACAGCGCGGTCTACCTCACTGATTACAACAACCAAGCGGATACCACTTGGTGGCAAAGCCAAACAATGTTAGCGGGCATCCAGTATCCCAACTCGATCAACTTGACCCTTCATCTTGGTAAGAACCACTGTTGTCTTCCAGTAGTTAGCGAGTTGGCTACTTTCATTTCAGGATTAAGTTATACGCACTACTTTATGTTGCTCAACGAGATTGCAGTTTAGGGGGAAATTACTAGGCTAATTTAAAGTTATGCGATTTTTCTGGTGCCCCTGTATTCGTTTGCCTATCAGCTCAAGTGCTCAATCGCAAATAAGGTAGCCTACGGCTGCGAGCCCTCGAGCCAGCTTTTCCTCAGGAATTTTCATTCACTGTAACATGCGTGTTGTAGCTAGTTAGTTACAACTAGTTGGGATGCTTGTGTTGTGGAGCATAGCCTACGTGTGTAGCTGGTGGTATATAGATACCGTTTTTTAATATATCGTTCGTTCATCTTTATTTCAACAATACGATTTGCTCAATCTAGGTGCCAAAGTTGACAAACTAGGCTACCTCGTTAAAATCAGTGGCTTTCCGAGGCCTGTGCAAATGGCGGATCATTGACCAGGCAACTACTGCAAGGTAGTTCTGTTTAAGTAAGTTAGTGTCAAAGAAAAAACTCGGACTATTCCGCATTATCACTCAAATGTAACTCAGTTTTACACCAAAGGACATTGTACTAGCCAAATGTCATTGTGAGTGCATTAATTGCTACGTTGATCAGAACCTCCTACTAAAGCTTGTACAGGCTACACCATAGTTTTCAATTAATTGTCTGATGTTAAGACCGTTAACACCTAGCATTTTTTAAGGCTATACTGAAAACTGCAACTTTTGTAATTGTTCAAACCACCGCTAACTAACTCGCATGAAGGATGTAGAGTAGGAATATTAGCATTAACGTCTAAGCATAGATCACTGATTATTCACCCCTGAGGTACCGTGAAGTTTTGCGCTCATACATGGTGAATTTTAATGGTGTTACGCGAGTGCAAAATTGGACACTTTACACACTGCTGCTGGGGCCACATTCTATATTGGGGAGACCGATCGATCACTGGCGAGACTAATTTTAATAACAGTTTAATGTGCACCCAGCGCTCACGCATTAGCAGCTAACCTAGCCTACTCTTAACAAACATTCCCCTCAGATTGCGGTCACATTCGCTTCTGTCCGAGCAGATTTCTTTAGACCACCTCGGTGTTTTGGAAGAAATCTTGTCTGCGCTCTAGTCACAATGTTGAATAGGCTAACCTAAGTCCACTATTAACAATCATGAATTGGATTTCTTTGGTATTTATTTAGTTGTGCCCTCTGGACGAACATTGACGATAACTTTATTTTACATCTTCAAGTCGTAAAACCACAGATTTACGCGGACCTATGTTTTCTGCAAAACAGCTTCAGCGTATTTTAACATTATAATAGATGGGCAAATGTGTGTCCATAACGCACAATTTTAAGTTTTCACCTTTCATTCTTATGAAACTCAAGATGGCGTCCTAAGTCTCCGCTGCTGAAGGTTATCTTTAAAGCACCAAATAACGCTCACTTATTCATCTCACTTCCCAAAGCTAAGGAATACGCGCTAGCTAATCTGAATGTTGAGATTTCCTGATGCTGCTCATCTAAATGTTTCCAGCTGCTTGACTAGAGTTTCCAATGACGGTAAAATGGAAGCCAAGTTTGCAACATGACAATGATGACTCTTGTTATAAAGAACACTAATTATTGTTGTCATATTGGAAAGTTCACACAGTAGCTAGCGGCATGATGCACTCTATGGCCTGTCTAAAGCCCTTGTTTTTAGACTGGAGCGGTATGTTGTTTTCTGGCACTGTTTTTTGGTTTCATATGGGGTTAACTTGTACATGGATTCACATTTTTTTTTGTAGTTTTTTTATTTCAGAATATTTTTCCACATCCAACAAAAATAACATTGTAACAAACAAAACTGTTTCACTGACCCAGTTGACTTATTAACTGGTAGCAAAGGTGGGAAATTGTCAACAAAGATAAAATAAAAAGCATAAAAAAATATTTTTTGTTTCTGCCTGATTGGTAGCAGAACTGACTGTTATAACATGATTTTTAAAAGTTAAAAGTTGAAAGTGACTGATATGTCATGGGGCCCAAGTGGAACACTTACTCTTTCCTCACAAGGGGCTTGCAACCATGTTGTGTATCCACCATCTTGTTTGCAGGGCCCTGCATTGAGCACAGGATCTTGGTTCTATTTACAGAATGTTTACTTGAACTGGAAGCACACACCAGCCATTTGGGTGGTTAGGAAGGCACAGAGACTTGCGGTTTAGAGGCACATCTAGAATGTCATTTCTCTGGTGAAAGTTTGGGGTCAAGTAGAAAACATTGTTTATGAGATTGCATTTTCACATCATTATTGTAATGCACTTAAGCTGGGCTGGTATGGGCATTCAAGTGAAGCTTGTTAACTTAAAGATTCTGTGCAATCAAAATAATCTTTTTATAGTGAAGAGAACAAAAGAATACTTAGCATTTAGAAAATGCTCTTATCCAGAGCAACTAAGAATGTAAGCACAAGTGCAAAGATCAGGGATCAAAGGGCAATAATTCCCTGGAGGGGGATGTATAGTCCCAAGAGAGCTGGTGTACGCAATAGTGCAGCCTTGATTGACAACTTGTCAACTAACCTATTGAACATCTAACTAAGTGATACAAACGGAAACGGTACCAAAGAACCATAGTCTCTGAATGCTTAAATGCTAACAAATACTGAGATATTTTTAGTTCAGATTTTAAATATTTTTCTACCATATAAGTAAGAAAATGGAGGCAATGGATATTATCTAATTCGCTTTGTTTTATGTTGAATTAATGAGTGGGGAATTATGTAGTGTGGTATTGTCTTAAGGCATGCTCCTTCATGGTGGGACTTTTTGTGACTTTGCCCATCCTTGGCTCAGGTGTTACTGAAGTCATGTTTGAGTGAGTTCTGAGAAACATTCTTGAGGACTAATGTCATAACAAATATTGTTTTGCCATGTAGTACATATATATCACAGTATATAAAAAAAAAAGTTCATTTTGTTTGTGAGGCTATATTTTTGCCAACTTTTATCACCTGATCTGGCATTTGGTTTCTTCATGTTGCATAGCTAGTTGGAACATGCTTTAAATCAAATTGTATTTAAATGAGAATTTGAATCAATGTGTACTGTTGTTCTCAGCAGATACAGGTCTCGATGGAATGCAGTCTAGCTGAACAACTTCTTCAGTCAAACAGTCCAAAAGGAAAGCAGATGCTGAAGTCTGTAAATGCCATCTTTTATTTCCACTTGGGCCACACTCTTTATGTGAGGACCTTTCTCCATGGATAATGTCTTTGAGAACCCGGAGAGGGATGCAGTCACTGTAGCAACAGCTTGGAGATGCTGTGGCAATTAATTGGGCAAGTGTACCAGGCAATGTTGGAATTAAATTCTGACTCCAGTCTGATTGACTATCTGCATTATGACAATGATGTACGCGTCGTCTTTTGGAGGACTGGAGAAGGGTTGGGTAAAGAGGGTTTCGACTGAGTACCAGCACACCTGCAGGGTTTTTCTCAAGTTTTCAGTACTGCATGTTTCTCAGCACCCGGTGATTTTCAGTCTGATGGAAGGTGCCTGAAAACACTGTTCCAAAACAATTTGAAGTGTGTTAGGGCTTCATAGTTTCCTGTGAAAAGTTGTCATTGGCTATACTGACTCTTATAACTGAGGTTTCTCTAACTCCCGAGGGAACAACACAGCCTTGAATTACACCCCTTCAGGGCAAATGTAGCTTGCTACTAAGACGGGGCTAGGGGATTTCAGACAGCCTATGGGTGGGGTTCAAAAATAGATTTTAAAAAAAGACAAGGCGACAAGAATAGAATATTATTAAAGCACAGTTTTCCCACTTGTTTCCTCCAGATTGTAAATGTAGAATTGCAACACGCGTTAAAATCTTCTTACTGGACGTGCTTGTGAATGGTGCCGCATTTCTACTTTAAATCTGGCACAGGCTGATACAGTATCTAGAAAAGTAGTTCAAATATTTCCACACACATATATATCATTGGTTGGGGGAGGGGTGCATGTTGTATAAATAAAGAGAATATTTGCATTAACTTTTGGACCCTTAATTTTTTAGGACCTGTCCATGTGATCGTTTTCCATTTGCTTCACAGAAGTCTGCGATTACTTCCAACTGTTGACTCAACCAGAAGTAGTTCTATCATGGGGCTGGTTTTCACTTAGCCATCTGTGTTGTTCATTAATCTGCGATCTTGTCCTCTATCCTTTCTACTCCTTAATTGTCATACAATGCATGACTGTTTTATTCTCGATTTAGTAGTTGCACAAAGAAGGCATTGGTTGTTTGGAAAAACCGGAGCGGTTTCCTTAAATTTACATTGGCCAACTTGACCCTGAAGCAATGCATTTTTATGAGCCTCACTAACTGCTCATTGTTGTGTGACTGCACCAGCACTGTAGAAATGGTGTGCTTCTGCTTCAAAGCAGCTTCTTGAGTGGAGCCACTTGAATGCCTGGCTATTGTAGAGATTTTGAAGCGTTGACTCAAACTCCACAGTTGCATGCAAATTGCACACTTGGCAATTCATGCCGTACAGTTTCTACCCATGGCTAGTCTACGTAGCTACTTTGCTACTTGGCTACTTTCACAAAAACATGTCTTCTTGGTCGTAATTTCTGTTGTGGCTAAACCTCGCTGGCTACGTTCAAATCAAATCAAATCAAATCAAATCAAATCAAATCAAATCAAACCAAACCAAGTCATGTAATTTCATGCCACAGCAGGTTAGCACTCATATGCCATAGACTGAAGACTCTCCTAGACTGCAAACATTGACCTTGAGTATTTAAATGCAGTTAGAGGGCTTGCATTTCAATTTAATGTGTGGGAATGATTAATTATGAAAAAAATTTTGCAGCTTGAATTGTAGGATTTTTCCACTTTATACTGAACCAATGTGTGGAAATGTCAAAAATATACATGATCCTCGCAATGCTGTGCTGAAATTCCTCCAGCAAACGGGCTCTTCTCATACAGTTGGGAAGCGGAGCCCAGCGCAGTTGCTTTGGGCTTTGGAGTGTTTGTTTATCCCTGGGAAGTAATGAAACTGCAGGCCTCTCAAAGCTTCCGTTTCTGCACTGGCGATACCACAGTGTGGGAATGAAAACCTCCGCAAAGCAAACACGCCTTCCCCTCAAGCATCCAATCTGAGCCTGCAGGGACCCATCTCAGTCAGGGCCAAGGTACAAACTCTGGCTATTCTGAGGTCTCTCTGAGCCAAGCCTAAGGTAAACGCAGCTGAGGCAGACTTATCTATGTCAATGGAATGGCCAGCCTCGTAGATAAGTAACCAAATGACTACTTCAGCCCAACCCAGTGTCAGCACCTAAAATGGATTGTAGTCTGGCTGGGCATCATCGTTTATGTTTAGGGAGATGGTTATATTATTACAACACTGGTACTGTGTACTGTGGTATTACTAGTAGTGGTATTAGTAAGGTTTTAGAGTGGCACTTTGAGTTTGTGAACTCATGAGATATCATAAGCAGGATGATTCTGTGTAGGAAACTGCATCTGAGCCCATAACCAGTCTGGATCGTCTGAAGCGCAATGGCCGCATGTAATCCGCACCCAATCAGCAGTCATTGTGCCAGAATGGTTGCTTGATCATGCAGGCTTTGTGTTTCCATGTAATCTCAGAGGAAATTGCCAATTTGTCCACGTAGTTTGAGACGATTTTGTGCTTTCCTGTAGTGGAGTTGAATTGCAATCCCAAGTCTCAACTGCCAGTACCAATAGGCTAATGGAATAACCATTGATAAATCTGCCCTATTGTGTGTTTCTTACTGACTTCAGAAAAGTACTTTTGCTACTTCAGTTTGATGTGAATCTGAGGAATGAGGGATAGGCTTTGTGCCAGTTGTGAAGTATCATATTCTGTACCTTTTTCGGAATGTAGGGCAGCTGGCCGTGCCCCGTTTTCGGAATGGTATATTCCTGTGTGAAACTGACAGTTATTTAAACCTGTCCAGCTGTGCTGAACCCAAACCACACTCCCACACATTCCCACATTCCCCTGCTTTTCTGCTGGCTGCTGGAACTTGTGCATGTCAAGTTGTACCTTTGGGTCATCCAGCTGTTATCCCGTCTCTCCACGATTTCATCTGTTGAAATACGAGGAGAACAGTTTTTCACTCGTCGTAAGCCAACAACACATTTGACGACATTGTGCATGAATGACTATAATAATATTTTTATGTTTTTATTATTATCTTTACTAACATTGCAGTGCTTTTTTGCTAAATATGTGCCAAGAAGGGTTTGAAATTAGATTTGTATGTAAGTTTATTTGATCCATGTAAGGTTCTTCCCAGGCCATTGCTGTTTGTGAATGAAGTTAAGGATCAACTTAACGCAAATGCTTATTCAAAATAACCGGTGATGAACAGGGAGCTGTTTTCTCAGACACGGTAGGTTGAGTGGGACTTGAAGCTTGGAGGGGGTTGTTGGATGATAGAGGACGCGGGAGGGGGGGGGTGTGTAACAGCAGGCAGGGTGGGAAGGAGGGGGAGCCTCACGGTGAAGGTGGCCTGTAGCTTGCAGCTGGTTTGATTTGCAGTGGAGGGGGGGGGGGGGGGGGGGTCTCCTGTAGTCCCCAGCTAGCTTTAGCTCTAAGCTTTTGTTTTGATGTTTTTGGCTGGGTTTTCAGGGCTTTTATCTGCAAAGCAGCACACTTCCTAGATGGGCTGGTTTGGAGAGGAAGCGGACATGTTCGGACCTGCCTCCGCAGACATCATTTATTCCAGCGCGGTTCGAAATGTACGGGTCTAGGAGGGAGGACAGATTTACGGCTCTTTATTTTTAAGTATACAGGGGAACAGATGTGGGCTTCAATTGTCCAATCCTTTAATACTGCTCAGTGTCTGGGAACACTGATGCATACTGAACCACTTTGACTCAGTCGAGACCTTACCTTTCTGGCTTGATGCTTCAGTTCTCCAGATTAGTGCTGGTAAAGTATTGCCTGTTAATGCTCTAGGGCTGTCCCGATCATTAACTCTATAGGAATGATTAACAAAACTGAGAAAGTAAAATTTTGCTGTTTTGCTGTTTGATGCACTGAAATCTGCATGACTGTGAAAATGTGCTCTGATCTGTGACTGTCAAGAGGTCTCTCCTCACCACACAGTTTTGCACTGCATCCACTTTGTGTTAGCCAATGTTTACTCTTGATTTAGTAATATTTGTAGAGCAGTTCCACACTGTTATTCACCTTTGATGTTGATTGGAGTTGGTAGCAGAAGGTATAAAGGGTAATGTTGTTTTTGATTGCTTGAATTTGGGCAGTGCCGTAGTTAAATTGGACCTTTGATTCGGGACGACTGCAGCACATAACTGCTTAAATCAAATTCATGCCAATGCCTTTATAAGGTATTATTTCAACGCCTTGGTCATGATCATGACCAACACATGCTACACCTGACTTTCAAAAAGGACTTTCTGACCGAGACCTTAGCAAATTTAGTGTTAAATAATGAGATTTTATCTGAAAGTGTCCGCTGTGCGCCTTGGGCCCCATGCTCTTTCTGTAAGGTGAATGAAAAGGGAAAAGTCTTGAGCCTCACCCCTTAAGAGTATATCTCTCCGTGAAGAATGTGAACAATGGAGCAATCCTGTCCCCCTGGGCATGTTTGGGCTCTGGAATTCGGTGGAATCCCTGCATAAGACTGAGCTCTGAAATGATACGCATGTAGACACGCACAAATCTAGACGCATGCGTATCTACACGCACACTTACACGTATGCTTGTATAGCTGCATAAACCGATAAATGAAAGGTACGCAATGACATGTGAAGTGGATGAATTTCTGAATATGAAAAGCGGTGAATAGAAATCAGGCAAGTCTAAAAGTAATAGATTTAATGGATAAGGTACATGTCTGTTACATGAATTAACTGACAGTTGTATTTGATGTATTTAAAGAAGAGGCAGGCGTTATTTACGAACTCTTATTCACTTGTTGCTTTACTACTTATGTGCTGAAAAACATTGTATGGTTCTTTAGACAATGACAAAAGGTGGCCATGGTGGCATCTAGGTTGTCAAAGACACTTGGCATAAATTTTCATTCGGATGTAGGTTACAATCATTACATTCAGGATTTTTTCTCTCCGGTCTGTTTGTTAGCATGGGGATTTTTACTGGAATACTGATTTAAGATATTGTGTGATATTTTGTGATTATTTACTTGAGATGTAAAAATTTGTGATTGCTTGAATTTGGGCAGAGGTGGTTAAATTGGACCTTTGGATAGTGATGACTGCAGGATATACATTTTCCAATGAAATTTAATTCAAAGCATTATAAGGTATTTATTTCAGCGCATTGGTCGCCATTACATTATTGGCATTGTTCAATATGGGATACACCTGCCCTTCGAATGAAGTGCAGGAAGTGCTAGAGGGGAGTCTGCAGCATTTTAATATATAAAGATATAAATGATAAATATTATCCAAATATTATATATTATGATAAATGTTTGCTGCAGTTTTCTTCCTGCCTGAATTGTATTTGGAAGTGTGTTTTATAACATGAAGGTCTAGAAAGTGCAGCAGGATGTGATATTGAGACTAGGTTCTGACTAAAAATGTGAACCTGGAAAGATATCAAGGCTGTGGTTCTGACCTACATGCACAGACTAACCCTTGAGTTTAGTGGTGTCCTGCTGTGGAGCAGACCTCTGCTTTTCGCTAAACTGTGTGAAGGAGGGGATTATGGGTAATCTTTGTCTGGTGTTTGTGTCGAGGCTAAGGCTCCAAGGTTAAATTTATGAATCTCGATCTGTTTTTGATTTAGTCCATGTGTCTTCCACATTCGGGTAAGATATGGGTGCCATTGCTTATTTTACACGTCAGGAGGAAGGTTCCTCTCCTAGAACACACGTTGTCAGTTAATTGGACACGGCTTGTTTGAAAAGCCAAATGGCGTTAAATTAATAGCGTATGCAAAGCGTCTGTAAGGAATTGACTGCCAACTCCAAACAGAAAAGCCTGCCTTTTATTTAAGGAATTCAGAGAGCCCCTGTGGACGGTTTTGATGACATTGCAGACTAAATAGTGGAATAACCTGTTGAATGTGAGGTGAAGGTTTCAGAGTGTGGGAGAGGCTAGTGGAACCCAGATTAGTTCCCAAGGCCTTTGGCCCTGATGGCAGAAGGACCTTGTCATTTCTCAATAGGGGCCAGCTGCTACAAATTACGCCGGCAGCAAAGGAAGAACGGCAGCCTGTTAACACCCAGTGTTAAAGAGCTGAAAGGGATGATCTCAGCGTGGGAAGCATGCATTTGCACAGGATGCAGTCACTAGTGTTACTCATCTACAATACAATACAACCAAGCGGCTGTTTCTCTGCCTTACTTTCTGGTGCGCACAGCGCACCAGTTGTGAGGTGTAAAATGTAGGAAGCCCCAAAGAATCAGCTGAGTGTTGCGAGTGGGGCCCCTCTCACCCAGAAAGCTTGTTTGTCTGTTTGTCGAACGTGAAGGATTGGGGACCGGAGAACGTAAGAATACCCGTGAACGAATCTTGGCCCACCATTTGCCACGGGACTACCCAGAAGCACTCGCTCAGATTTGTCCCTATTGTAACCAAACCACCCCACCTCCTAAACACTGTGTTTACCTTTCTGGGCTAATTGCTGGCAGTAAAGCAGATGAAAGGCAAAAGAAGCAGAGCCTGTTGTGCTAACCTGGGAAAGAAGAGGAAGAAGGCACTGACAGGTGAGGTAGCTGTTTTGTTCTGGTGGGTTGCACCCGTAAACTCCCACAAGCAAACATCAGTCTCGTATCTTTGGTTGCAGGGGTAAATGTGTTTGTCGGGGTCATGCGGTTAAAGAAATTGCTTTGTTTCATGCTTCAACATCTGAGTTTCCTTTTCCTTTCAACCATTTTGTGTGAGTTTTAAAAATACAAAAAAAAGCTTACAGTTCAACTGAAACACAGAATTGTAGAATCCTGTGTGTATCATTGCTGCTGTGGTATAAACCCGGCCTGTACCATTGCAGCGCTGGTATAAACCAGACTGGTATTGCTGCTGTTGTGTTGATATAAACCAGGCTGGGATTGGACAGTACTGTTGTGGTGTAGGCCAGACCTGTATCTGTGCTGTTGTGCTATAAGCCATAAGCTGTGTTGGTATGGTTGTGGTGTAAACCAGGCTGGTATTGGTATGTGGGTGGTTTAGATTAGGCCTGTATTATTTCTGTTGTTGTAAACTAGGCTCTCGGTGGAAGAAATGGCCAGTACCGTGGTGGTGTTGCTCTAATCAGGCTGCTTCACCCTCCGTTGTGAATCTGGTTCTCTTTATCCAGTTAGATTACTGGTCCTGATCCTGGATCGAGCTTTTAAACACCTGCTTTCCCACAGCCTCAGCCAAATCTCCTCACAGGGAGTAACAAAGCTCGTTACGCTGTAAAGCTCGAAGTATATGTTGCAGATTGTAGTACAGGCAATGTATTTACCCAAGTAACATTGCCCATAAGAGCTGAATAAAATTGATTCACTGCACAGTTTCACTGATCTGCGGCAACAGCTCTTACCATCGCTCAGATCTGCAAACGCACAGCAGAAACTTGTTAAGGCCCAGCAACATTCAGCAGTTCATATCTGTTGATTTATGATTGCCAGCCAGGGATTGGCCCCTTTTTTTAAAAATCTTTATACTCTTCTCTGAGTGTAGAGATCTGAACACCTCACTGTTCAGCATAGTGAAATGTATACAGCTACAACTAGTAATGTCTGCAGCAGCTTTAATACATTCTAAAGTTTCTAAAGTTTATTTTATTTAATTTTTTTAATATATATAAATATTTTTAATTCCCAAGATTCATTTTCGTACTTAAGTTCTTTTGTATTTTAAAATGGTTTATTTGCATGTAGTCTTCAAACATATTCCTCGTAAGAACTACCCGAGCTGTTTCCCATTTGCATGGCTGTTCAGGTCACATTACACCAGGGCAGACTGCATGGCTACTGTAGTTCAGCTCAAATCTCCATTAAATTTTACTGTGTAAACTCTGTCCTTGAATCATGCTTTTGCGGTGGTGTGTAAATGCAGGTGTTTTTACACTAAGGGGCAAAGCTTAATCGCATCACGTTTTGGAGCCGATTTTGAAATTCTTATGTTTACTCATGACTTCCCTCCGCTGAAAAGCAAACCCCCCCCCCCCCCCGAACATTCTCTTCCTTAGAAGAAAAGTCTTCTGTGGAAAATGTATTTAAAAAAGCTTGCAGTGCAGTGAAGACGCACTCATGAAATACCTGCCCCAAGGCACAGGCAGTGTGGACTCCGGAGGTTTCTCCGAGCCTGCGATGGAGGGTTATTTCCCAACCCACTGAGTGAAATGCAATCTGTGGAGCAGCTTTCCGCAAGACTTTCCAGCTTCAAAAGCGCTGCAGAATCGTTTAACTGCTGTGATTTAAATGGGTTACCCTGCCAACCGTGGACTGGAAACCTTTTACCTCCGTTTAAACACAACTCTGCACCTTTTTCCTAAAACCGCCAAAAGGACCGTCATTGGACAGCATGTAGGACTGTAGCACAGTGGCTGCCTTGTGGTGACATCTCACCAGACTCTGTAGTATTTGCCTTGCTGTTCGTTGAAGAGAGGTGGAGGGTCTGTATTCTGTAGGTGTGTGTGTATGTACGGCTCTGGATTGGAACAGTTCTGCAGTTTTCCTGTAGGCCTATCCGTTTAATGATATAATTGGATCTGGATGAGTCTGTAGCCTCACTGCGTGACGGACAACCTAACCTGCCTCAGTAATGCATGACATGCTGCTGAGCTAAGGGAACAGAAAAAGCTCAGTGTGGCGCCTGGCTTTGGGAAGATGGGGCCACATTAATGTTATTTCTGTTTGCATGAATGGGTGCCGGGGTTTAGGTGGCCCATGCGTTTGAGCGGGGTCTCGGAGCTGCTAAGAATAGGCCGCTTTAATAAGGGCCGGGTCTCTTAGCCGCGGAAAGGGTCCGGCGCGAGATCACATGGCCGCTGACAGCCTTCGCGGCCACAGTTATATTCTCTCCGGCCATAAAAAAGACTTAAAAATAGGCTGCGATGGATTACTATAGCATTACTGCAGGAGCTCTCTGCAGTACTTTTACAGTCAAAGTGCCGTTAACCTGGAGGCTCTGCGTGACTGGGTACTGAGTAACGAGCATTAAACCGCACCATTCAGGACGGCCTTCAAAGCTGCGAGAAGCCCAGGGCCTGTCGTGTGCGGGGAAGATCTCGTGTTTATGGCTTTAGAAGGCCTCTATCTCGCTGTAACTTAACAGAATCGTCAGAGGCTATCTGACCTGGGACAGTTTGACAGTCGTTTACATTCCATTTGGTGAAAAATGTAACGATTTAAAGATGGGTGCTGTTGTGAATCTCCTCCAGGTCTCTTAATGTATCCCAAGTGTTGTGTGTGATGTGTCCGAACTCTTAACGGTTTGTATTGGTTTTAAAGGAAACTGTAATGCTGTGTAGTAGTTTGATGTGTCGTGGGCTCATGGTTTGCAGTGGTCTTTACTGACATATCATGGTATGTAATAGTGATAGTCATTGTTGTGTTGCAGTGGTGTGTAATGAGCACTGTCTCCATCAGACCTTGTGCTCAGTGGCACTTCCACTTCTGCGTCTCTGGCTTCACTATCAGTCACTTAAGCTTCCGGCAAATAAAAGCCAAGCTGTCGTGTAATGAGACTCCCAGCTGCGGCTTCTTTTGTCTGTCTGGCCAAACATTCTCTTCCTCTGGAAGCACCAGGGAAATGCATCGCTGTGTCGTGACATTCCTGTACTTCCACACTCACACTGTAGAGTACACCCAAAATACTCCTGTAGTTCTGTGCACACACTGTAGAATATAGCCAACATACTCCCCTTCCACGCATGCAAGCACACACCCCCAAATGCACACAGTCAGCCTTGGGTTAGGTTTCCTGTGTTGTTCCCTAGGACTACTGCTGCTTTTCTAATCACCCTGACTTGATGGTTTATTCTGGCTTTAGTCTGGTTTAGTCTATCCTTGAATCATGCTTTTGCGGTGGTGTGTAAATGCTGGTGTTTTCACTTTACGCTCAGGGGCAAAGCTTAATCGCATCACGTTTTGGAGCCGATTTTGAAATTCTCATGTTTACTCATCACTTCCCTCTGCTGAAAAGCGATTCCCATTGGTGGGTGATCCTGGCTTAAGATCGGTTACACTGTTCCCATTGGTGAGTTATCCTGGCTTTTGGCTGGTTACACTGTTCCCATTGGTGGGTTATCTTGGCTTCAGGCCTTTTTCTCCCAGGGTGTGTTATTGTGGTGTGAGATGCCAGTCAGCTCCTTACAATCTTGCATTTCCCTGCTATGGGAGTAATACTGCAGATAAAATATGTGGGCAATATTCACCTCAAGCTTTCACAAAAACAAGAATTCTGAAATGATTTCCCTTCAGTGCTGGGTTAAGTGTTGGTCTCTGGTTTGTTGTGGTCAGTCTTGAAATTGTTGTCCTTCCCTCTCTCCACAGTTTGCTTTTGACCGTTTTTTAATGCGTTTTATAAACTGCAGATTTTAATTTGAATTGTGTTGGCACTTGGACTGTTTGTCACTGCTGAGCTGTGGGGTTCTGTGGGACATTGTCTTGTCGGGCAGAAGTTTGCTCTGTTGTCACCAGCTGTACTGTACTCAGAGATGTGGGGACATTGTGCTGTGGTCCTGGGTTAAGGAGAGGCCTGTTCCTCGGACCTGTTCTTGCTGCTTTAATCACACGGTACGCCATCATCGCAAAGGCTCTCATTGTTCTACGGATGAAAGGCCAGCTAAGGAAGACATTCAAATGAAGACCTTATTAAAGCAAAAATGCAGTCGGAGAGGAATTTGTGTAGTGGCGGTGCTTTAAAGTGGTAACCCTTTGAGTAAAGGCACACAGTGCGTCTGACGGCCCTGTGATTAGATCTGGGTCCCGCCCCGCCCCCTCCCACCTCACTAAAGTCTTTGTTCTCTCTCCCCCCTCACTCTACCTCTCTCTCTCTTCTCTACCTCTTTCTACTGATCTCTCTCTCTCCCTCTCTCACATACTCTATCTCTTCCACACACTCTCAATATCTCCCTCCCTCTAGGTCTCCCTCTCCCTTTACCGTCCCTGCTCCAAAGCCCTGCTTAAAGATTTGCTCCATAACGGCAAATCACCAGACTATTCCCATGGTGTTACAGATTCACACCGGTCATTGGAAGGGCTAACTATGACCTGTTGGGTCTCCATTCATCAGCGTTCACTTTGAAGTTGGATCTTCACATTTTCTGCCCTCTGAGCTAATTGGAAGGCTGATGGAAGGTTGGGCAGGAGCTCTGCAATCCTAAATCTGTGCCCTCCAGCAGTACCTTCAAGCCTTCAGGCCCTGCTCTGCATGTTATTACACATGAAATGCTGGCATCTGGCCATTAGTACAAGTGAGAAGGGCTAGTCTGTGCCCGCTGTTAGATACAGGAAGTGCTACACTCCCACGGTAGGCAGCCCGACCCAGGCCTGACCCATTACCCAGAACCCCCCTCTCTCCCTGTAATAGGCCTTTGGGTGCCCCTGTCCCTATAATCCTGCTTATTAACTCTTATCAGCACAGCCTAATGCTTCGTGGTGGACTTAGGTTTCATGTTTTTTTTGCTTTTGGGTTCGCATATGCTTCAATGATGTCATAACATTTTATTTAGTCTTATCAGTTATGTAGTAAATCTGAGCTCTAGATTTTCTGTGGTTCTGTGGTTTTGGCATGACCCATCGTGGTCATATGTTGAAAACATGATTCTGTTGAAAAATGAATGCTGAAACATTCCAGGTAGGACTTTAAAGCCTTATTTGTCATCAAATCTCTGCTATGGAATGCAATAAGCTACTTTTACGTGAAACCCGGAGTTGCGTACCAGCAAAGACCAGAATGTGGTTCTAGCAGCATAAGAGTGACTATTACGCAATCAGTAGGTACTTTAATGGTGCCCGTTACAAATGGGTCATCACACTTATCTTCATGGTGAACATTTTTTGGGGAAACCGAAATAATTCCCCATTGAGCCAAAGTGAGGAATGCTGTTAAATGATTCCCTGACTCCTCTTCACAGATGATGGTTGAGCTTATGTAAAATGGTGGGGTTCAGAGACATTTTGTTTGGGCTTTGCAGGGTGTAGATCCTT
This sequence comes from Conger conger, assembly GCF_963514075.1. NCBI lineage: Eukaryota > Metazoa > Chordata > Actinopteri > Anguilliformes > Congridae > Conger > Conger conger. The sequence continues at coordinate 45,517,264 of NC_083764.1, forward strand.
GGCCCAGCCCTACAGACCCTACAGAAACCCAGCTGTTTAAATGAAAGGGGTTTGGGGGAAGGGGGGGAGGGGGGGCGTTGTTTGTTCCACAAATAAGACAGGAGAGGATTATCTGCCCAGACACAAGCAGCAGCAGGAACAGTGAGCGCAGGAAAGTGCTAATTTTAAAGTGCAGATGGATTTAGGGCAGTGTTGGAGTGCTTCTGGAAACAACCCTGAACTGCCATCCCGCAGGGGGAGTGGCATCTCACTGATAGATGGGTCAGTCCTCCACCCCCAAAATCTATTCTGGGTGTACGTGATTTTGGGAACAAGATGATGTCTTCTGTGTACAATGCTGTCATTGAATGTAAAAGTGTCTTGAGAGAAGGGCTGGCTTTTATTAGGGAGGTAAAGGTTACCCCTACAAGCACAGGTGTAGGACTTGTTGCTTTAACATGGGCCACAGCAACTTGTAATTATTCCTTGGAACACGTGAATGCAGAAAATATAAAGTGGCGACAGTTTATTATACCTTACAGGAGCTGAACACCTGGAGTAAGGCCAGCTATCCTGTATGCACTGCTGCTGGCAACAGGAACTGCCTGGATCAGACACTCAGGCAATCTAGCAGAGTGTTGTCTTTCAGGTGTCTGGTGCCCCCCCCCCCCCCCCACATCACCCACACAACTCTCTCTCTCACACACACATTCACATACCATGCGTGAATGGGTCGAAAGCCTGGGTCCTGTCAGGGTTCACTTGGTTACACAGGGAAGCTGTGATGCTTCATTCATGTTTTACAGCGACTTGTGTAGTGGATCCATGAACTGCCCAGTAAAGTGTGATGCACTGGCTGCAGCTAGATGGAAAGGAAGAGAAACTGAACAAATTGTTTTCATGCAAATTGCTCTCACATTTACACTTGCACACAGAATACACACACTCGAACACACTCATGCACACATTCTTCTCATGCAGATCAAACATGCAGACCATGGTCTATTTATGGGAAAAACGTCGACCCACAATGGTGACCCCCTTGGTTACGATTCGCTTTGAACAGTTTGTACATGGAAGCATGTTGCCTTGCTCCTTCTAGGAAACAAAGTAGGAACGTTTTGACGGACTTACCATGTGCTGCACTTTGAGGAACAGTGCCCAGTCAAGTTCTCTCAGTAACCGGTATATGCATGTTTGAACATACATTCACCATGCACGACAAGGTAAGTACAGTTGCTCAATAGTGCAGATAGACCATTTCCTTTACACTTCATGGCTCCAACTTTGAATGTAGCAGATGAAAAATCTAGTTAACAAAATACTTTTGGTTTAATTTCTACATTTGTACAATTATGGTTGTTGATTGTTATTACGAACCATGTTTTATTTTTTGTTTGGCTGTTACCTGGCGGACTTTGTGAAACATGAAACCAGCGTCTCCTCTTCCTACCATCAATAGATTTAGACTAAACAAACCCTCGTATAAAAGCCAGAGAGATAAAACTCCATGCATACAAGGTGCAAATTCTGCTGACATGAAAGGGACGAAGCCTTGGGTGAGACCCGTTTGTGATGTTTGTTTTCTATTAGCAGGGGAGAGATGTCTCTGCATTTTTCGGTTTGATGGGGAGCTTGAAATGAGCCCCTGTCCCATCTGTTTATCCCCAGGATCTGAGCCTCAGCAGTTATCTCATTCATTCTGTGTGCTGGATGATATCTTGTCTTCTCCAGGACTCCTGGGACGTTGTCTAGGTTTCTTTCCCTTAGTATTTCCTTTACAGAGATCAGCAGCTTGTCTATAGGAGCTGCGCACATCTACGGACCCAAACCATATATAGACATTATCGGGTCTCTAAATGTGACGTCCCTGTGTGTTCCATATAGAAAGTTCTCATAAGGGGCAGGTGTAGGCCTGTAAGGGGCAGGTATAGGCCATTATGGACTGGTTTGGATCTGTAGAGGGTGGCTAAGGGCCTGTAGGGGCTAGTATAGGCTCATAAAGGGCCTCTAAGGGGCAGAGGCAGGCCTCTTAGTGCCCATAGTGCTCAGTTCCTTCAGCCAGTCAGTTATGAAAATGCTAAAATATGTGGCATCTTTGGAATGTGTTAAGGCTGCAGCATAGATTTCTGTCACTAAATACGCCCATGTTTATGTCCTAGACTCGACTTTGTGTCGCTGTTGAGGCAAAACATTTTAAAAGTTAAAAGCGCTTGATCTGCGTCCCAGCCTGAGGAAGTTCTGACCTTCAGAGGGACTGCAGAGGACGTGATTGGCCCTGGGGAGTGGTAGCCTGCTTTTAGTCTGTATTCATGTCTATTTATTCCCTGAAGGAGCTGAGCTGTTACACCACTGACTTGCACATTGGTCCTCTGGAAAGCGGGGAGCAAGGCCGGTCATGGTGGAAGTCCTGTTTTGGACAGGATTTCCTGTGCTGCCTACAGCCAGGGACATGCAGACACTTGTCTCCCGAGTGTGGAAAGATCCTCTTGTGGTCTGTGAAAAATAGGGTAAAAAGAGCCCCTTTCAAAGGGGCCTTGCATGCATGTATGACTGCAGCAGTAAACGGCTAATTATGGGGAAGGCAGCATATGAGGACAGGTTTATAGATTGTGGGTGAAATAGGATGCACACAGACTCTTTGGCATAGTCTCTGATCTTCATGTACCACATGCAGCTGCAAAGGTGTTGAGCACAACAGCTAAGAACAAAGATGGCTAGATACAGTATGTTTTTCAACTGAATTATAATGTATATATATTGGACATACAATGGAATGTGTATAAAGTCACTGTTAAAGTCTGGGAACTGATATGTCCTGACCACCCACAATGGCTACTGTCATGGTTGGAGACATTGAGATGTAAGATGGAGGCCTGTTCTGTGAATGGAGAGTATAGGCATCTTCAGGGCTGGCCCCCTCCCCCTCCCCACCCCCTGACAGGGACTGTTTGTGCAGCTGCTGTAGGCAGGGACTCTACTTTAAACTGCCTGCGTGACTCTATCGTCATTGAAGTACCCCTCTGGGAAGTGGGTTTTCTTCCCTGTGAATCACATGGCCGTCTTAACCCAGCAAAATGTTCCCAAAGTCTGGCCTCAGCTGGAGCTTCCGGAACCCAGATCACTGTGAACTGGAAGAGACCCACAGGCCAGGAGTCTTGGATGAATCAAGTCTAAGTTCAACATGCTGGCATGAGGTGTTTCCTCTGGAGTTTCAGCTCACCCCTGTTTCAGCATTCATTTTAGTGCAGGTGCACGCACAGGACACAGGAGACCAGACAAGTAATGTCTTTCAGTTGGATACCTACCATCTCTTCAGTGATTTTAAGCTGCTCTTCTTCCTACTCTTTCTGGTAAAAAGAAAAGTGTTAGTAGTGGTGTCCTCATCCCACGCACTGCTGTAGCCAGGCACTGACAATGCATGCATCTTTATCTCCTGCTTTCACAGCAGAATTCACTCCGGATTCTCCAGGGCCTGGAGGAGCACGTAGGTTTTTTTTCTATGAGCAGGGGCCTGGATTCAATCAACATTTGTCCTTCAGTTTGACTTACGAGCAGGCTTGACACTCTACAAGCACCAAATGCGGGTGAAAATTGTGTTTGGCAGTTCAATAAGTTGTTCTAAGCTGGTCAGTAACCGTTTATAAAACCGTAACTTAATGTTTGTTTTAAATGTTTTCACGGCTGAGACGATGTAGGAATGATGATATGACCCTCACTGTCCACCATACCCACTCACAGATCTAACAGGCCTGTGATATGCCGTTTGGCATTGTGGTTTCTGTCTGAATTTTTCAACAGTTGAACTTTTGTGAGAGATGGCATAATAATGGCATATCAGAAATATGATTGAGTTGTAGCACACTGACATCATCAGATGTTGGAGGCCTACTTTTATGGATGCAGTGTTTCCCCCTAGGTTTGGAAGTCATCTGTGGCAGTACAATGACTCGTAGGTAGCTGTAGTAACGACAGTCATTTTACACATTTTTTTCGGTGAATTTGCCATCGCAAACTAGGTGGTGGGAGAAACATTTTCCTTACCCATTATAAAGCAATAAAGGATAAGTAACATTTTGTTCCTTTGGCGATACTGGCGATTTCTGTGATCATGCATGTGTCATGCCTGTGTCTCCAAACATGCCTCTCTTCTGCTGCGGCTGTGCTGATATTGTGGTGGTACGCCGTAGATGTGTTGTGGCAACCCTAGGCTGGTAGAGATTGGGGTGTTATGATACATCAGTCCAGATTGATGCATCTGTTCAAAGGAAATTATCTGATACAATGTGCAAAAATCGATCGATTACATTAATGGCATTTTTGTATGACAATGGCAATCTTATCCAGAGCGATGTACAGTTGATTAGACTAAGCAGGAGACAATCCTCCCCTGGAGCACTGCAGGGTGAAGGGCCTTGCTCAAGGCCCCAACGGCTGTGCGGATCTTATTGTGGCTACACCGGGGATCGAACCACCGACCTTGCGGGTCCCAGTCATGTACCTAATCATGAATCATAGCAAAATGTTTATTTAAATCTCCAGTCTTAAAGCAGTTTCTTCTTTGGCACAGCTGCCAACATTTTTTGTTTCTGGCTCACTCATGCTAGTGCATTTTTACCTTGTGTGTTAAGCATGATATCAAGAGGTTTTTGCGCTCTCAACCCCATTCTGCTCGTACTTGCAGGTTGTAGTAGGATTTGGTAGTTGGATCATATGCACTCACTGACAATTTATTAGGACAACTATACTAATATTGCTTAGGGCCTCCTTTTGCTCTCAAAACGGCCTCAATTCTTTGTGGCATGGATTCCACATGATGTTGAAAACATTCCTTTGAGATTTTGTTCCATCTTGACATTTTTGCATCTCGCAATTTCTGCAGATTTCTCAGCTGCACCATCATGTTAAGAATCTCCTGTTCTACCACATCCCAAAGGTGTTATTTTGGATTCAGATTCAATAACTGGGGAGGCCACTGAAGAAAATTAAACTCATTCTCCTGTTCATGAAACCAGTTTGAGACAACATTTGCTTTGTGACATGGTGCATTATCATGCTGGAAGTAGCCATTAGTAGATGGTACATTGTGGCCATGAAGGGATGCACATGGTCAGCAACAATACTGAAATATGCTGTGGCATTCAAGCAATGATTGATTGGTAATAACAGGCCCAAACTGTTCCAAGAAAACATTCCCCACACCTTTACACCACTGCCACCACCCTGGACTGTTGACACAAGGCAGGATTCCATGAGTCCATGGATTCATGCTGTTGGCGCATTTTCGTCTGCAGAACTGCTGATCCCTGGTTGTTTTTGGTTTTTTCCACCATTCTGAGTGAACTCATGTGAAAATCCCAGGAGATCCTCAGTTACAGAAATACTCAAACCAGCCCATCTGGCTCCAACAATTATGCCACTGAGATCACATTTTCCCCCCCATTCTGATGGTTGTGAACATTAGCTGAAGCTCCTGATCTGTATCTGCATAATTTTATGCATTGCACTGCTGCCACACAATTGGCTGATTAGATTATCACATGAATTATTTGGTGGACAGGTGTTCCTAATAAAGTGTTCTGTCTGTCTGTCTCTGTCAATGTCTGTGTTTGCATGTCAGTGTTTCTGTTTGTGTAAATGGTCCAAATGCCAGGGAAAATTCTTTTACACCAAGAAATTAAGTGTGAATTGCTCGAAAGGCAAGAAAGTATGTTTCTAGAGAACCTTAGCTGACTGAAAGAATTTGTGTTCTGTGCCACCATTCATTTAACCATTGAAAACATGATGAGAATTTCAAATACTTCGAAGACATGTATTGCTTATTGCAGATAGCTGAAATGCTGGTTATGTAGTAAAGAGGTTTGGAATGCTTCTTAACTGTGGAATTTGTTGAGCCTGCTCTAATCTCTTCTTCCATTGGAGTCCCGCCTGTTTATATTAACATGAGGGATTGCACTGTATTTTGGCTGCTCTTGGATTATTTTCAATGACCAGAATTACTTTTCAGAATTCCGCTTTTTTATTTATGCAGAAAAAGAACCAAAATGCAGGGAAAAATAAATGGCACTTTATAAATGTGTGTATTCTGCAGATATGCTGATTTATTTATTTTTGAAAAAAAGATGCAATGGGTGGTGACCCAGACTTGAACCACAACAAAATAATTGTTCCTCTCTTTGCTTCAGTCCTGTTTTGGTGTCTGACATTTGTTGTTTATTTGTCATAATATTTATACAGCCGTTGGCAGCATGGTGAGATCGGAAGAGAAAGCACTTGATTTGAATGAAGTCAAATTATGTCACGCTTCAGCTAGCTTGCTGAACATGAGTAAAGGAAAACCAAAATCTTTCCTAGGGCCTTTTAATAATATTAGCCTGTGTGGCAAAATGCGTTTTGATCAGAATGGCAAGACACTATTTGTATCTTAATTCATACTCCTAATCCCTCTTTTCATCCTGCTTCTGTTACAAGTATCATAAGAAAATTATGAATGACATGTATTGTGTTTTTGTGATTTGGCATATTATGGCAAAAAATTTAAATATCAGAAGGAAATTGTATTTCTGTAAAACTCAGATTTTTGAATGTCTTTCATTCCAAAGATGCAGCAAGCCATTGGCCAGTGCAACCACTGATTTGAATGATTTAGGCTCGAAAATAGCTTGGATTACTTCAGTGTGGGACTGACAGTAGATGGATAATAGTATTTAAGATAGTAGCATTTTGTATTCATTTCAAAGCCAAACAATTCAGAACTTAATCATGTTTCAGAGGATACGTCTATATTTAGCCTTCAACCAGCATATTTCCCTGCATTCGAGAAAAACCTTGTGTTATGACTAGTTGTTTTTAACTGCACATTTAATCTCAGGAATGTATGTTTGATGTGGCTAGATTCTATGCATAAATGTGAAAGGGGACAGTATAAGTAAGTTCAGTGTTTCAAGTTTGCTAAATAGCTGAAAATGAACAATCCTAATCCCACTGTAAGAATGTAGTTGACCGAACTGTGACAGAATCACTTCCAAATCACAAGTGGGCTGGGAATTTAGAGGGAAATTAATCATGTATTTCTGTGTGAACAGTGCAGGTTCAGTATCAGATAACTTGAATGAAATGGGAACGGGTTTCAGCCAACGGAAGAAACGGCAGTCTAACTAGAGGTGCTGAAGCCGAATGTCCTCCTTAAGTGTGTCCTAATTCACTGTTATCATATTCTCCATTGTGACGCAAATTAGAAGGCAGTGTTGGCATGTATGTTTCTTACACTCAGTGACATTAGTGAAGAGTGCAGGTGTCATGGCGTCCCTGTGCAGTGGTGCGATTGGCAGAATGTGTGTCCGCTTTTTTTGGGGCATTTTTGGCGGGATTCGTGTGGAGTTTGGCGGGATTTGTGCGTGGTTAGTGAGTTTGCATCCTGAGTAAAGTGTACTTTTTATGTGCTGTGGTATCACAAGCCAGAAGACCACTAAACTGCATAATAGGCTAAGATGGTCTTTAGCTTCAAGGTGATATTGATCCGTGCGGTCTATTTGGCGATTCTCTTGGGGAAAACACCAACTCATCTGCATGACTTACCCTGCATGTCAGATGTGCTCCTTTGAAATTTGATCAGTGTACTTAAAGCATGGCCCGTGAACGAGAGCATCCCATATATGCACGCAACTCTGAGCTTTAAAGAGGGCTGTTTTAGTACGAGTGATGCTCAAAAATAACCTAAAGACCTAAAGCCGTTAAAGAGATCCATCTGGTCTTTTCAGAAATGTATCGATTTATTGCGTTGTCAGATTTTCGTGTGCGTGTGCGTGTGCGTGTGCGTGTGCGTGTGCGTGTGCGTGTGCGTGTGCGTGTGCGTGTGCGTGATGTCTTTTGAAAGGTCTCTGTCAATCACAATTGTGAGCAGCAGTGTTTATGTGGAGTAATTGGCTGACGTTTGTCACTCAGTCTGTATTGGGCCGGAAACACTTCATTCCAGATTAACGGTTGGGGCAGTTTGCCCAGAGATTAGCCCTGCAGTCAAAAGGACTCCATTCAGTGCTGGCAGGCTGAACTGCCCCATACACGATAGACTCCAGAAAATTCCTGGCATTCCCCAGCTCAAAACAATTGTAAGAAAAAAAATGAGTGAATTTGCTTTGCTTTGCTCTGGGAAAGCTGCATGGAACGGAATGATGGATAAGCTTGTTTCTGAATACGCATTTGACACTAAACTTTCAGAGTGCATTCCATGCCTTTTCCATTGCCTGCCTGACATATCTGGTATACACTCATTTAAGCCCCCTTTTACTGTTCTGTGTTTGCAGGAAGAATTCACTTAAAAAACGAAGATAATACAACCAGCTTTCACATTTCAAATGGTTTAAAATTTCCAACTGCAAATATCTTCTGATGTCTCATGTACAACTTTGCTTCTGAGTTTGACTATCAATTAAAAATAGATAAATAAAATAAAGTGAAATGGCTTTGAGTATGACACTTCTTTTACACCATCAACGGCACATCAAATACACTGCCTCTTTGGCAGGTGTATGCTGCATCATCTTATTGGCCATATAACCCTTGTTTACCAGCCAACACCGCAAATTAAATTAAGCTATTTTTGGTCAATACTGACATGGCCCTGATATTGTTTTGCTGTATGTGCTAGTCAAGCTCATTGGTGTCTCACAAAGTATGCATTTAACAAAATGGGAGGAATTTGACCTTTAACTTAAGTGTCTATTGTTCAAAAGCTATTGTTGTATTCAGCTAATCTTGCAATTCCTGAAACTCTTCTTTCAAGAAGTTTTGTTTATATGCCAGACAGTATTGAACTGAGTAATGACACAATAGCATGGTATCAAAACCTAAGTGCTGGCTGAGACTCACTACACTCCCAGTACAAGGTGAGACTCCAGATTCAGAATGTTCTGGTGGAGTCAGTGCCGTCTCCTCTGGGTGTTGGCATTCCAGATCCATGTTGTGCGGGTGCCATGTTATGTTGCCGGCTGGTATGAAATGCTGGCAGCCTGTTTGCTTTGGCTTCAAGGTCCATAAATAGATCTGGCAATACTTCAGTCTTTTGTTTGATTACAAATAAATAGTGCTTAAGAGATGTCGTGCCGATCCAGTCAGCTGTGACGTAACAGCAAGCCAGAAACTGCGCTCAGAGACATGAGTGGGCTATATATTACTGTAGAACACAAGCACCTTTAGCCAATAGTCTGAATGACCAAGCGTGGAATGTGGTTTCTGTGCTTACTGTCCATTAATTTTGAGGACTTAATCAAATTTCATGTTACGATACAGGGTACAATCTCTGTATAAAAATGGAGCAAATAAAAAGGTTGCTTCACTCGGTAGGCTTTTTTTTTTTTTGGCTTTTACTTCAAGGGAGTGACGATGGGGTTGAATATTTCTAGGGTCAAATATTGGGGTTGGCATGTGTGAGTCTAGAGTTGAATGTTGATGATGATGGTGTTGATGATGATGTATCTTGTCTGGGAGTGCTTAGTTCTGCTCATTTTCAGCGGTTGGAGTGTAGCACACGTTGGTACTGCCGGTTGTGGGAGGAAGGGCCCAGCAGATGTTTGGCATTTCTCTCAAGCAGATGGACATAACTATGTACAGAGAAGTGGTCATGCCCACACATCAAAAGTCAAAGCCGTCATTGTTCATCCGTCATGTGAAGAATGCGGTGATGTCATCAGAGAAAATTTAATTGGACAGTGACTATGACTGGGGCCTCCCTCCAGGGTCAGCCACTAGCACCCCACACACTCACACGCAAACAGCCCACTCACACTACATACTAAGGCCCCATAACCGATGCTAATGCACACGATAAGGCACACATGCAGATGCCACAGGCAGGCTAATGATCACATAAACACACACTAATGCCCTATAACCTATGCTGACAAACAGGCTAATGCATACATACCACAGACAAGCTACTGCTCATCTTGCCTACACAAATCGGTCCCTTGCGTGGGTTGACATCATGCATATAAATATGCATTCACTTACGCACCTTAACGCATGTACTAGTGCGCAAACTGCTCTAACTGACCTTATGCGTGAACCCTGCGCATGGACGCTCTAAGAAGCACAAACCCTCCACACGCACTTGCACAAAACGGACACACTAACACACAGACAAACACACTAACCCCCTGGGCGGTGTCGAGTGGGCGTGACGAGGAATGTAGCTCCAGGCGCTGACCAAAACAAAGTCTCTTGTGTTTCGGAGTTCAGAGAGGCAGGGGGAAGTGTGACCGGTTCACCGCGCGGAGACACAAGGACTTGGGTGATGGTCTTGCTCGACACCACTGCTTTCGGGTATTGTGCTGGTGTCACAGCAGTGTTCTGGGGCAGCGGGATGGTTTCACAGCTGTCGAGGCAATGCGTTTTATGTAGTTTCACTAGCGGGAGAGACCGTGCCATGGTAAACGATGCCTTGTGAAAAGGGCATTTTTTTCCTTTGAGTGACGCAAGTGAAACTGGCAGAGACTTTTGAACTGCTGAGCCACTGTTGTTTTCCCATTGATTGGACTGACGTATGGCTCTGTGTTGGCGTACATCTTTATGTACAGCGTATAATGCATAACTGACTTGAATAACAGAAGCTATGCTGGGCCAGGTCCAGCGTTACACACTACATGTGGGGCTGTGAGACCAGGCAAATGAATGAAGAGCTTGTGCAAGGAGCTCCGTCACAAACACGCACAGGAGCAATGCGAGCACTAGTGTAGTAGCATATCTCTGTCCCATTCGTTTTGTCTCAGGGGCTGTGTAAGCCCTGGCCAGTGTAATAGTAGTTTTGGGCGGTGTGGCTAATGGTATCGTAGTCAGGCATGCTGATGAAGTTTTGGCAGTGTGGAGGTCTCCCTGGCCCCTGCAAGTTAAGCCTGATTTATGATCAGCTCTACTGGGAGCTTTAACACAGCTGTCTCCTCTCCTCTCCTTCATTACAGAGAAAAGCATAAAGCTGCATTATCATGAGTGTGTTACTGCTGGCAGCCCTCTAAATCAGTCTTAGTACTGCACTTGTCCCTCTAAATCACTCTTAGTTCTGCACTCGTTCCTCAAAATCACTTAGCACTGCACTCCTTCCTCTAAATCACTTAGCACTGCACTCCTCCCTCTAAATCACTGAGTACTGTACTTGTCCATATAAATCTCTTGGTACTGCACTTATCCTTCTAAATCACTCTTAGTACTGCTCTCATCCCTCTAAATCACTTAGTACTGAACTCATCCCTCTAAATCACTTAATACTGAACTCTTCCCTCTAAATCACTCTACACCAATCCTACTAAATCACTCTTAACTGTGCTCATTCTTTGAAATCACTCTACACTCATTGCAATAAATTACTAACTGCCCTCATCCTTCTAAATCATTCTTAGTAGTGCACTCCCTCAGAATCACTGTTTGTACTACACTCATCCATCTAAAATCACTCATAATAAAGTACTACACAAATCATTCTTTCTGAATTTATCCCTCTGCAGTAACAGTGCAGCTATGGTCCTACTGTACTCTTTACAAATTGGATCAAGAGTTGCTGGTACAACTGGCAGTTTGTGGTTTAGTTCTAAAACCCGAGATTGCTCTTGGAAGCCACGTTACATGACATAGCGGGCAGTCGGTCTGTAAGAAACCACTATGTGGTGCACTGACATTTTGTGGGTTACAGTTGGGGGACTCTGGGGCTGTCGTTTAAGAAAATGTTGGTTTCCATTCTCTGTAAAGCAAAAGCACAATTTTGTGTTCAATGTCCTAATCAGCTTGTTTTGGAAAGCTTGGCCAGCTTCTCATGCTGGGGGAAAATGTGCAAGGGCTCACAGGTGTAAATATTACTCTGACAGCTGGCCCTTTGGGTCTTTGCATGGAAATGTGTGGAGGCTTCAAGCCTGATGTGAAGAGGCTGAGCTGTTCTGCTGCACAGATGTAGCAAAATTCCTCCACCCTCTTATCCAGTGGAGTATGCACTTGGCTACGTTTACACAGCAGTTGGCGGATCCAGTTTTTTTGGCCAAATGTCCACACAAAAAAAAAAAAAAAGATATATATATATATATATTTTTTAATTTTAATTTATTTTTTAGAGTTAACCAATTGTGGTATGATCATCTGAAATTATCTGGTAGTGCCCTGGGGAAATTACCAATATAAAAAAAACAATGATAGCCATCTTGCCTTTCTGCTGCATTTTGAGATAACCAAATAATGGTTAGATGTTTCCTATAAGAATGTAAATTTTTATTTTTATCAGAAGTTAGTTTTGAATTTATTTCCCATATTGTAGCATTTTAGATATACCTAAGTATTTATGTTCGGTAAAAAAGAAAATTCAAAAATAATTTGTGCTGTTTCCGCCTTAAAAAAATATGATTGCTATTGAACATGGGAAAAGAGCAGATTAAAGTTGCAGTGAATGTACCGGTATAAGAGTAGGCTTTGTGTTTTCACTGTCCTAACTGCAGCCACTCATACAGACAGCTTGGTGAAGTAGACTCTGCTACCCCTGGCTGAATGTTCTGTGTCTTCTCTCTCACACATGTTGGGAACCAATGACTCACTGTCTGTCTGGCTTGGTTGAATGGTCTCATTTCACCACACAGACATGGGTGTAAACCAAGTCTGATTAATCTTGTTTCGAATCGATCATGCCGATTCACAACACAATGTGTGGAGGCACCATTTAAGTGCCTGACGAGCTTGCTGGTCTAATTTGTGTCCTCCTCTCTAACATTAGCATGGAGAGAGATTTGGTCATTTACTGGGCCCAGGGCTTTACTGACTCCGAGTCTGTGCCTCCCTCCGGCTATGGCTGCTCTGCGGCAGGGTTTGCGCTGTTCTTCCAGGGTAACCTCAGCGCCTCCCTCTCCACCACGCCGCCCGAGGCCCCTCCACTGGGTCAGCGGTGCTGGAAACATTCTCAAAACCGACGAGCCGAGGCCTGTTCCGGCCTGCACGTGCTTCTATTTACACACCCGCTCCGACCGTCTCCGGTCCTGCTGCTTAAACCTGAGAGGTGCCGGCGGAGGAAACCTCCTTTGGACTCGACCAACTACCCCCGGGGGCGAAAGAAACTGTGAAAGCAATTCGAGTACTTCCTGGAATAAAACATTCATTCGAGTTGAAACCATAGCAGGCTGTCGAAAGCATTACAGACATTTGCCAGACATTCTTGTCCAGTGTGACTCTTTTCGACATTTGTAGATCACATGCAGATGTTTGTTGTTTCTAAGTAGTGAAGCCCCGTAGAATAGGGACACTTATTGAAACCAGATGGGGAGGGATTTTGCCTGTCTTCAGATGGTTTTCTTTTCTCACTCCCACATAAGAGATGTTAGATTACTTCCTATATTCACATTAGCATTTCACTGGAAGGAAGTGTTGGAGAAAGCCAGCCCACCCAAACTGGCCTGGCCCTCTTAGGAAAACTTGCAAGTGTGTGGATAACTCTAGAGCTGCCCATTCCCACTGCCTCTGCTGTTCATCAATGTTCAGTTACCCTCTTGTAGACCTGCTTTCTCTGACGGCCTTACTGTTTACTGCAGTAGAGCTGCTCCGTGTGGCCTTTCTTAGAGTAGAGGTGAAGGGTGGTTGTTCTGGTTATTTCTCCTGAGAAACACAAATTCAGTAGCAGCACTCCCAGAATCCTCTATGGTGACTCTCTCGCTGCTATTTCAGGGCATTGTGGGAAATCCCCCAGGCTTTCATTTTCCCGTCACGTGTGCCATTCCTCCGTGTAACATCTGTTTCGAAGCGGTTTACTCTGAGAACGGACTGAAAATCGCACATAGTAAACGCCAACCCGTGAAAAGTCATGTACAAGCATTTAGAGAAGCGAGTGTAGTATCTTCTCTGTTATTTTTCTGTGCTATCTTGGTTGATTCGTCTCAGGGTCCTCTTGCGTGACTGAACAATAACACGCTACTCAATCTGTTCAAGCCCCTACATCCAGGTCAGCAGGGTAGCGTGATAATGAAGGTCACATGCTTAAACTCCTGTCCTTTTAAAGTCATTTTTCAAAAATTGTAGAATATTACAAATATTTATCAAAGGGTCTCCCACTTAATGAAGAAATGCAATTGTATTATTAATGTAACTATTTTGCCTAAAAGATGAGAATATATATCTCTGGTGTAAGTTCAGGGGCAGTGCAGTGAAACTTGAAACTATGGATTTGAGGTGCCGCCTGTCAGCAGTTTTGCTATCAGTCTCAGTCTTGAGACGGATGCAGTTTCCACACACTTTTGTTTGAGCTGTAAAAATATTTCTCCTGTAAATAAAGCAGTTGTTCTTGTAGGAGTGACAGGAATTCCTGAGCCTCTCAAAAATGCACTCGCGCACAGTCTCGCTGTCTCACACGCGCACACACACGCGCACACACTCTCTTCTGTTTCACAGATTATAGAAGTGCTTTACCTTCGGCACGGCCCTCATGGTAAATATCCCACGTATGCCCTTGCTCTTAAACGCGGGTTTATGATTAACTGGGCCGGTTGGGTAAAGTTAGCACACAATGCAGCGGTAATCGCAGGTATGTGTTCCGTGCCCCAGTGACCCACACCCCACCCTTCCCCTCTGACTCCTCTTAGCCCCCTAGCTATGCTCAGTTGGGAAATGCCTAAGAATAATAAGAATAAGGACCGGTGAGACCGCCATGCTGCAAGGTGTATGTGCGTTTTATATATATATATATATATACATACACACACAGTGATCACTTTATTAGGTAAACCTGTACACCAGCTTGTTAATGCAAATATTTAATCAGCCAATCATATGGCAGCAACTAAATGCATGAAAGCATGCAGATGTGGTCAAGAGGTTCAGCAGTTTTTCAAACCAAATGTCAGACCACATTTCTTCCCAATTCTATGTGACTGACCTGGAATGATTGTTGGTTCTGGTTTGAGTAACTCAGAAACTGCTGATTGTCACTTACAACAGTCTCTAGAGTTTGATGCGTAAAACAAAAAACATCCAGTGAGCAGCAGTTCTGTGGGCAGTTGTCAATGAGAGAGGTCCAAGGAGAAGGGCGAGAATGGTCAGTCACATCACAACAATGGTATGCAGAAGGGTATCTCTGAACACACAAGGCATCAAACCTCTAAGTGAATACGCTAAAGTCTAAATAAGCCTAATAAATGCCTAATAAAGTTCTCCCTGAGTGTGTGTATACAGGGAAGTCTAAGTATTTGGACAGTGGCGCAATTTTAAATTGCTGTAATTCCCACACAGTTCAATCCATTTGAATGTAAGTACCTTCAAATTAAAGCAGACGGTCCACACGCGTAGGCTCTTTAAAATGGTGTCACTGTCCAAATACTTGCGGACCTCACTGAATGTGCGCGCATACATGGCCTAACCTTTCTGCTGGGTGTTACTCTGGTTTCCTCTGGTCATTGGCTGTGCAGTAGGAAGCAGAGGGATTTAATTGGCTGTGCAGTAGGAGGCAGAGGGATTTAATTGGCTGTGCAGTAGGAAGCGGAGGGGTTTCATTGCTAAACCGCACAGGGCAGTGTGGCGGTAAGCATGCTGTGAGCAGCGAGGTTTGATGGGAGTCTCTACCTGTCGCCATCCTCTCCGCTGTGCGTGTTTACACAGCTGTGCCCACAGGCCCCAGGAAGCCCTTTGTGCCTTTGTTGACGGTCTGCTTTATGACCTGCGTGTCGTCTGTGTCTCTCTCGGTCACTCCTTTACGTTTCTGCACCGAAGCCGCTCTACCACCTGCTGTCCCGTTCAATGAGCTGGTGTTGACGCTCAGCTGGGGGTGGGGGGGCGGTGGGGGGTTGATGGTGCTGGAAGGGTGACTATAGTGGTTGAGCTTGATGTGTGCGTTTGTGTGTTTTTTTTCTCTGTGCATCGTGTGAGAATGTTAATTGTAAATGGAAATTGGGGCTCAGGTGGGTGGCCCTTTCTGTTTACAGAGGCTTTTGGTTTAATCAGGCCCGGTGGCCATAAAATGAGTGTTATCTTGAGAAGATCTAGTCCACAATCAATTTACTATCTCCTCGTTCTACAGAAAGGGGTATGCCGGTGTTCTCATTTGTAAGAATGTTGAATACATTCGAAAAGTGCTGGTGGTCTTTGTAAGGGTGGAGGGGGCATTTCAGCAGTGCTGGTCTCATTTGTCAGGGTGCAGGATGAGGGGCGTTTACTGGTGGTATGACTCATTTCTGCCATTTGGCTATGGAAGGGGCTATTCTGGGACAAGTGGAAACTCCTCCATTTCTGAGTGGAGAAGTTATTGAGAAATTATAGAAATGAAACGTGGAAGGAGGCAAAAACTAGCACTGGTCTTTCAGCGAGAACAGCGGTGTTCGCACACCTGTTAATTTCTGAGAGGCAGAGGCAAATGGAAAACAAAATTATGGGCTGTGAATCACAACGCTCTCTAAATTACATCCGTTTCTTATTCTGGCATATTCAAACATCCATCAATCCTAACTAGGGTTGCTTTCGGAAGCAATAAAAATTTATGTTCATTTGCAAGCCTCCCTGTATTTAGATGTTCATGACAATGTGGGTTTTTTTTTTTTGTGGTTTTCCCCCTCCTTGTCCCTCTTGTGTCTATTGATTTGGAAAAAGGACACCACTCACTTTTTCTGAATGTTCTGAATTTGTTATTCCAGGGCGTCCTACATTAACTTTGTACTTTACCAAGCCTTTTATGTGTGCTCTACTAAATATAACTTATCGATTCTCTGGCCAAACTGAACCTTGGTCCTTAGAGCTCAGCATTTGTTTGTTTGAGACCATGACTATGTTGACTGCATATGCTGCATGCTGGGAAATAAGGTGAATAATTCCTTTTATGACATCCCTACACTTCCTGTGTCCTGTGCTGCAGTCATTACGCAAGGTCACGGCCCCTTTGTGCGCACACACACACACACACACACACTTTCACACACACACACACACACACTCACACACACACACACACACGGCTTCTATATTTGCGCATGGCCTCGATGCACACAAATTACCAGCCTCTGTGCAAGTATGCACAAACACACGCACATAGACACACATTTAGTCACATACAAACACACACACGCTGGCATGCCCGCATGCGCACATACCTGCAGACATGCGCACGCACTACACACACACACACACACACGCACACGCACGGCTTCTATATATGCGCATGGCCTCGATGCACACAAATTACCAGCCTCTATGTGCAAGTATGCACAAACACACGCACATAGACACACATTTAGTCACATACAAACACACACACGCTGGCATGCCCGCATGCGCACATACCTGCAGACATGCGCACGCACTACACACACACACACACACACACACACACACACACACACACACAGCCTCTTCTCACATTTCATGGGCTCAGACATGACTCTTTTTCCAGAGCCCTCCCTGCCCCCATCTCGGCGTTGAAAGACGGTGACATTGTTTCTGCATTTGGAGCGCGCAAATGTTTCCCCCGGTGCTCCCTCTGCCTGTTGCGGCGTGTTGGGTGTGTTTGCACAAGCCTGCTCTCATTAGAGCCCCTCAGTTCCCCTCAGTTTCCTGACAGACCGGGGGGGGGGGGGGGGGGGGGGGGGTTGACGACTGCTGAAATCCCTCCAGATTACAGCCTTAGCATAATGTGTTGTTATATTATGTTGTTAAAACCTTCTCAAAGCATTGTGGCTCCAAACAGGAAATTAAATGAGAATAAAAGAGCAAGGAGTAGAACTGACAGCTGTCCTTTCAGCATGTTTATATGAGAGAGCCACAGGACAGCAGGCTCCTTGCCGTGTGTGTGTGTGTGTGTGTGTGTGTGTGTGTGTGTGTGTGTGTGTGTGTGTGTGTGTGTGTGTGTGTGTGTGTGTGTGTGTGTGTGTGTGTGTGTGTGTGTGTGTGTGTGTGTGTGTGTGTGTGTGTGTGTGGCTGCGGCTGCGGCTGCGGCTGCGTGGCTCCGTGTGTAGCTGCGTGTCCACAGAGAACTGACCTGCGCCTCTTCGCCCATTTCCAGGAAAGTCCTTTGACATCACCTACGTGCGCCTGAAGTTCCACACCAGCCGGCCAGAAAGCTTTGCCATCTACAAGCGCACGCGCGAGGACGGGCCCTGGCAGCCCTACCAGTACTACAGCGGCTCCTGCGACAAGACCTACCAGAAGCAGAACCGCGGGTTCATCCGCACCGGAGAGGACGAGCAGCAGGCGCTCTGCACCGACGAGTTCAGCGACATCTCCCCCCTCACTGGAGGCAACGTGGCCTTCTCCACCCTGGAGGGCCGGCCCAGCGCCTACAACTTCGACAGCAGCCCTGTACTGCAGGCAAGGACTCTCTCTCTCTCTCTCTCTCTCTCTCTCTCTCTCTCTCTCTCTCTCTCTCTCTCTCTCTCTCTCTCTCTCTCTCTCTTCCTCCTCCTCCTCCTCCTCCGCCTCTCTCTCTCTCCTCCTCCGCCTCTCTCTCTCTCTCTCTCTCCTCCTCCGCCTCTCTCTCTCTCTCTCCTCCTCTGCCTCTCTCTCTCTCTACTCCTCTGCCTCTCTCTACTCCCCTCTCTCTCTCTCACTCTCTACTCCTCTGCCTCTCTCTACTCCTCTGCCTCTTTCTCACTCTCTACTCATCTGCCTCTCTCACTCTCTCGACACCTCTCTCTTTCTCGCTCTCTATTCCTCTGCCTCTCCCATTCTCTCTCTGCTTTCTCTCTCGCTCACTCACTCTCTGGCTCTTTCACTCTTCCTTCTGTAAAAGTTTTCTGTTAGCTTCAATCTGAATGAAGCCATTGTCAGAATTTTGATTGTAGTCCTGCCGGCTAATTCTTCAAACCGAGAACCATATGGTTGCATAGTGCAATGGTTTCAAACCACATTAGAGAATCGCTCCGTGCGTCGCCACCTCAGGACTTCATGAGCCATATGTTCCCCTACTGTGGGCTGCTTATGTTTTGATATGGTTATTTTCTGTTTGCTGGCTGACCTCTGCACTGAACAGGAAGTGGGAAAGCTTTTAAAACCCACTTGTTCTGCTCAAACAGCCCACAGGGTGCTCCTGAGGTTCAGTATCAGGGCCCAAGTTTTACACTCCGATTATTGAAATCAAAAGTTGACCTCCACTTTATTGAAATTTAATTAAATTGAAATTAAGTAAAACATAGAGCTAAAAGTGGTAGTTCTCATTTCGGAGTTTTTCATGTTACAGTTTTAGTGTGTTTTTACGAGCAATGTGTTTAAGTATGATATACTTTTCCTTGCTTTAGACCACAAACCACTTAATGGCCCTATACTAGCCATTCAAACCCCAACTGGCTATAAGACACTTCTGTAAGTACAGGTTTCAGCTGCACAGCACAGTAAAATATCCTTCATCACAGAAACACTCCCTGGGCCGATTTGAAAATGCACTAAAACTGGTAATAATATCATAAAGCTCCTAGAAAGTGAACTATCCCTTTGACATGTCCCAGGGATACTTGGCATACTCTTTTGTACAATGCTATCAGTCGACACTGGGGAATGGAATTGTCTAGTGGAATGTGTATGAGCCTACAGTGAAATGTGGTGTTATGTTTTCACTGGATTTGTACAGTGAAATGTGGTATGTGTGTTCACTTGATTTGTACTGTAGAATGGGGTGTGATTGTTAACTGGATTTGTGTAGTGGAATGAGGTGTGAATGTATACTGGATTTGTACTTGGAATATGGTGTGTGTTCACTGGATTTGTACAGTGGAATATGGTGTGAGTGTTCACTGGATTTGTACTGTAGAATTGGGTGTGAGTTTTCACTCGAGTTGTGCAGTGGAATGAGGTGTGAATGTATACTGGATTTGTACTTGGAATATGGTGTGTGTTCACTGGATTTGTACAGTGGAATGGTGTGTGTTCACTGGAATTGTACTGTAGAATGGAATGTGAGTGTTCACTGGATTTGTCGAGCAGAATGCGGTGTGAATGTATCCTGGATTTGTACATTGGAATAGGGTGTGTGTTCACTGGATTTGTGCAGTTAAATGAGGTGTGAATGTGCAGTTGAATGGGGTGCGAGTGTTCACTGGATTTGTGCAGTTGAATGAGGTGTGAGTGTTCACTGGATTTGTACAGTGGAATAGTATGCTGTCGACATGCAGCATTTGAGGTAAATGAGGCTGCCTCCCCTATATCGATATCATGTGTGCCATGACTAAGTCACCAGCTGCTCGAGGTTTAGATCCAGACATGTTTTCTCACAAATAATCCAGGGGGAAAAAATCCAAGGGATCGTATGAAAATTTGGCAAACAACTCGACAGACCTAAGTAAACATGCCAGATTTCATCCCATTGAAACACTTTTTCCATAATTCCTGTAACCCTCCATCTGCGGTTTCCTTCACATTTTGAAGCACGTGCAGCAGCGTCTGTGTACACCAGGAAGGCTCACCGTCTCCGGTTTAAGTGTTTGGATTTACTGCGGTCGCTTGGGGTTGAGTTCATTTTTTTCTTTTTCTGAACAGCATTGTAACACGAGGACATATTTGTGTACCGCACGGCCAGGGCTGCATTCAGTCTCCAGCTCTGCCCGGTACACTGTAATTACACCCTTATCCAAAATAGAAAATATTCACCTGCTCACCCACACAGTCTACACAAAAGAGTTCCCTTTTGGGTTCTGCCTTACAGCCTAATCTACAGGAGAGAGCTTGTGCGAGGCTTAGAAGATGTTACGCCGTGATAGCCTTTAGCCTAGCGCTCAGAAGCGAACGGATATCGCCGTGCGAGTCCGGCTCGGAATGCGGTCCGGGAGCCGGACCTCGGCTGACCCGCGACAGTTGCGCGACATGGTAACAGCGCCCCTCCGGAGGGCTCGTTATAGGGGCCGCATTTTTTACCCGGAATAAACCGCGGCTCAGTTGCTTCCACATTTCGGCTGCCGGCGTCGCCGCGGAAGCTGCTGAAGCTCTCCCGTTTCCGCAAGCGATACGGGCCGAGGATCGCGGCGGAAATGGGGCGGCCGTTTCCCTCAGACCCTCCGCTGTAAGAAGTTTTAGGCGCTTTAGCGCCTCTCTGATACTGCCGGTGACCTGTGCTGCAGTGAAGTTACCTTACGGAGTCAGGCTGGTGTGACACCAGAACTGCCGTGTCTTTTTCTCTCAGAAGGGGCAGTTTGTGAGCAGAGTTTGTGTTGCCTGAAGTTGCTGTGAAGCCCTTTCCTAACAGGCTGCGGTTAAGCGTGTCGCACTCTACAGATTTAGCCCTGTGTCCAGGAATTTCCATTGCTGTTCTCATGTGGCATTTGGCTATTTATACCAAAGCGCACATCTCTGTCCGGAATGTGTCCCGTTTAACAGCATCAGGCAGACCTGTCCCACTGCACAAGTCTCTTAGTCAAGAGCTGCACACCTTACTCGCAGATTCACAGATTACTCCTGTGAATGAGACACACACACACACACACACCTGCAGGATTCTGCTTGCACCCTGTTTGCCTATACAGGGTTCTACCCCCATCTTTCTCCTGAAAATCTGTCACGCATACACACACACACAATGGGTAGTATTCACACCCTGCTCCTCTGCCATACCATTTAAGCTAGCTACTTACCCACAATCACTGCAGCAGGTATTTGACTGCAGATTACTGATGTAGGCAGTGGAACTCGATGTTCTCTGGATAAGAGATTCTGTTAATTGCCAATGAAATAAACGTATGACTGTAAATGCACATTTGCAAGAGGAATCTTGAGGCACATTCCCCTCTCCATTAAAGATAAAGTGTCCCACACTGCTTCAGCGCATTGGCCTGCATTCCTCTGAAACCTGCACTGCAGATGCACTTCAGGAGCGATGATGACTTGCCCAGGGGTCACAGGTCACATAATTCTGCGAGGGGCCATTTCACACTGCTGCAGGAGGTCAGATACGACCAGGATCCAGCTGCACAGTTGGGGTTCGGTTCTCCTGCGGGCGGTCAAGTCGACCGCAGCCCTCTGACCCTGGAGCCAGGTGGACGCTCGGTCGGGGGGGGGGAGAATCACATGAGTCACCGAGCGTGATGGTTGGCCCTGATGATGTCACTGCCCAAAGCGCTGCTCAGAAGGTTGGCCCTCTTCCTTTTGTCTCAGGGCTTTTAATAGCTACCTCCCCCCCCCCCCCCCATCCCGGGCGTGTACGGGCTGGCCCCCAGCAGCAGGGGGAGGCCTCCGGCAGGAGAAGGGTGCCTGTGTGCGTGTGCCTGCCTGCATGTGTGCTGGCACTTTGAAGAAGACAAAGAAGAAGAACAAACCCTACCTGGGTTTCTCAGTACCTGCAAAGACAGTGTTCAGGACAGGGTGCCCTCGGGGGGGAGGCCAGAAGAACAATAAACTGGGACTGCTTGGCTCCAGTAATATCTGTTGCATGCTGTAATGTCTATGGTACATGCTGGAATGTCTGGTGTTCCGTAACATCTGTGGTACATGCAGTAATTTATATTTGGTGCGTCCAGATGAAGAACTGGAGGTGGTTTCTGTTTGCCAGAATCCATGGATTCCTGCTGAATGGTGTGTGAAACCAATTAATCGAGGCTGCCATGTTTGACTATGGGGCTTTTTGGCACCAAAGCATGTGCACTGATTACCTAAACAGAAAGGAATGAAAAAAATCTTATCTTCTATGCCATTCAGAAAAAAAAAAAAAAAAAAACAATTTTAGAATTTTTAGAAAGTATTGTGTATTCGCCAAGGTAATGTCATAGTTTTGCGTCTACTTAAATGAGGAAATTAGTTTTTGGCACCAGAGGCTTTAGTAAGCTACAATACCTCTGTTAACCACTGAAGTTTGCCAGCTTCTGGCAGAATGTCAATCCCTGGTTTCCTGGTCCAGATCCAGTCGGCCACACGTCATAAGTATGTAGACGGAGCCTTGCGAGGGGGAAAGCCGTTGTTCTGAATAGTGAGCCATTGTAGTTCAAATAAACCAAACGGGACTCAAATGTGGTTACAGAGAGGACTAACAATCCAATTGGCCAATCGCCTGAGGGTATCCTTCCCAGTTATCTTTTATAATTATGAAATTCTAGAAAGGTAGTCTAGTTAACTAAACTAGACCCAAGTAGTTTATTATGATCATTCGCTTTCACTTTCAACGTCTCATTGCAGAAGGAGTGTTAAGCAACTATCATTTTATGGGCTGGTGGCATTAGGAGTTAGCCACGGGTTTCTTGGCAGTTAAATAAAAGTGCTAAACAAGGACTTAACGGACCGCTTCATTGTTTTTCTATGGAAACTACCAAACATTACTCCTCTGGGGTTGAGCCTGGAGTGACCTTTTTGTGAGCGTGTCTATATATGGTAGTTATTTCCCATGTGCGTACCTATCTGTGGTGCTTACAGTAATATCTTTAACTTACAGAAGTATCGTAATATATATGATGCAAACGGTAATATCTGTGGTGCGAACATTGTGTTGTCAGCCAGCGACTCCCCTGTGATGACTGTTAATGAGCACATATGTAATTTCTCACAGAATATTGTGTGACGCGTAACATTGAAAGTGTTTTCAGACTGAACATGTTCAAAATGTGTAACCTGACCGCTTTCATGTTTTATGTGAATCTAATGTGTAACATTGTGGTTGTTTTCAGTGTGCATGTGTAACATTTTAACTGCTTTTGCTCTGTCACTTAGGAATGGGTGACGGCCACAGACATTAGGGTGACTCTGAACAGGCTCAACACTTTCGGAGATGAGGTTTTCAATGACCCCAAGGTCCTAAAATCCTACTACTACGCCATCTCGGACTTTGCTGTGGGGGGAAGGTAGGTTACCTATGAGTCTCTGAAACACATCAGTCTTAATCTCTAATGCCACCCTGCTACTCTGAAACTCGATTTCGTCTAACACAACACAATTTGAACTAATTCATGTTCATATTCTGTTTGTTATATATATACAGTACATAAAAGTGATTGTGTTTAAGTGTGCTTTACCAGAAAGGTATTTCCCTCTGTCTTTCCCTTTACTCTTCTCATCTCATTCCTTGCTAAAATTTGAATTAATTTTCTTAAGCCATTTCCCCATTTTTGGAGTAAAAATGTCCTTGGATTTTGACACTTGTGTGAATGCTTTGGTGGAAGCCCTGAGTGCTTTTGAGCTGAGACGTGTTGTAAAGTTCTCCGTGCCGTTCACAATTGCCTCACACGTCTTTGTCTTAACATTCCCGTGAATGACAGCCGTCCGGCCCAGCGGACAGAGTGTTTGTTTAGTGCCCGTTCTGTCTGTGGAGACCGCCGTTCCATCACTCGGAAAGACCCGCTGTACATGGTGGAACATGCCGGAATTCCTGTACCCTTTAAATCTTCCTGTGTGCTGGATCCACCAAGTGGAGATGAGTTGCTCAAGTTAACAGGGCTGTGAAGTTAACAGAGTTTAGAGGAGCAAATGCAAGGAGTTTGAGTAAAAGCAGAGGAGTTGAGGAGTGGGGAGGGAGTAGAGTAAAAGCAGAGGGGTTGGGAGGGAGTGGAGTAAAAGCAGTGAGGGATATTGAGTCGGCACAGAGCAGTGGAGCAGTAGGGAGGGGGTCTGATAAAAGCAGAGTTGAGGAGCAGGGAGTTTGAGGAGGCTTGCGCCTCCCCGTTGGCCCGCTCACCTTGCAGTGCGTGTGGAAAGAGCAGCGCGTCTCCGCCACACAGCCGCATTCCTGCCATTCCTGCCCCGAGGGGGCGGGGCCAGGGAGGGCGGGCCGTCCGCTTCGACGGCGCGGTGCTGAGCCTCGCGCTCCGTCTCCACGGCGACCGGCTGGAATCCTGCTGGCGGGGTGGGGGGCGGGGTTGGATAGGTGAAGGACCTCGGTTTCCTCACTTTTTCCACACGGCGGTGCCAAGCCGGGCGTCTCTCGCTGTGCCGCGGCCTTCGGCTCATCCGCGGAGAACGAGCTCCCGCCTTCCCGCGAACGCTCGGAGGCTTTCAAAGCAACATGCTGAGCCAGTGTCTCCCACACAATGAGAGAGAGAGAGGGCGACTTTCACAATGAGCCAGTCTCTCCCACACGGACACAGAAAGGCCCTGTGTTCCAGCTGTGAGTGGGTAGGGGGGGGGGGGGGGGGGTTAGTCACATCAAAGCACCTAGACAGGAAATGTTGCGTCTTTCAAGGGGGGGGGGCTATCGTTTTAAACATCCTGCTCCTGAAGGACAAAGCGGACCTGTTTAAATCTAACAAAAAGGCCACGATTCAACAAATGAGGCGATTATATTCCATTATTTAAAGACGCCAGCGTATGTACTTTCCTCCTGTCCTCGAGAGCTTGTATACGCATGCTTAATGATGCGCAAACGGTGTTTGACCGAATCTAAACCTTTCCAGGCCCCGCGTCCCATTTCGAAGGAGGCCTGTGTTTAGCTTAGCGCGGTTTGGCGTCCGCTAACGGCGTCGGCCCCGTGGCGCTTCTCTTCCAGGTGCAAGTGCAACGGCCACGCCAGCGACTGCGTGAAGAACAGCCAGAGCCGGCTGGTCTGCCGCTGCAAGCACAACACGGAGGGGGACGACTGCGGCGTGTGCAAGCCCTTCTACAACGACCGCCCGTGGAGGAGGGCCACCGCCTTGAACGCCAACGAGTGCCTGCGTGAGTCAGCGCCGCTAATGCTAACGTGCTACGCCGCCGCCGCGGTGCTTTGCACTTCGACAGGGATGGATTGGGCTTTTGCTTTAATGCTGAGCCGTGCATTTGCACTACTGTGATAAAGCATTACTCATCAGGTCTCAAGGAATGCCTTACACGACTAATGTAATGAGATCATTTTACATGGCTGCCTGCAAGCTCTTCCTGCTGAATTAAACTTTAGCAAAAGCAGTTTACCCAGTCATTAACCCCAGTCTAAATAAAATATTTTCTGTACCGGTGTGGATTCTGGCTGGTCGGCCCATAGCACCGCACAACTAGCCTTAGTATCTCCGAGATGGAGTGGTTTGCCCTGTATATATCTGCATGGTCCCGGGTAGGGAGTTTTGCACTGTAATATCTGTGTATGGGTATCATGTTTTACTCACCAGGATGCCACTGTGTTTCACACGTGTTATCACAATTATTGAGAAGGACTGTGAGACTCCTATTATTACTCCAACAGACCTATTCTGAAGCAAATGTAATATATTACTCCGATTCCTTCAGTGAAAGCTACACAGCAGATTTGTCTTAAGCCTTTGTTTCAAGCCAAGGCCCATGTGCTCTTCTGCTGGCTTTCACAGGCTATGGAAGAAAACTGGTCAAGGCTGGCCTACCATTTGAAATGTGCCTGTGCTTTTGAGTACAGGATGAGGCTGTGCTTAAATTACATTTTATTTGTGAGATATGTCATGCAAACCTTTTCAAGCCTTTTATTTGTTGGGAATTAAAAAAAGAGGTACAAACACTGACTAAGTCAGTGGCCATGAGATTGGAAAAGATTTAGATTTTGTGGACCGAAAAGTTTAATTTCATAGTTGAGATGCTGCTTATCCTCCAAGACCCGCCTTAAGGTAGCCCTGCAATTCATTAATCTGGCTGTCGGCTGTTACATGGATCATTTGTTACCCTCCCTAAATATGGCCATCCTCTTGAGAGGGATACTTCTCTAGTAAGCTGGGAGAGAAATGCTAGATGTTTTAATTGGAGGCTTGTGAGAGTCAAATTCTTTTTTGTGTGGAGACGGACTGGTTTTTAAGCAAAAGGACTGGCAGTTGTGACTGGTTTTGTCTCCATGGTGCTGCGGTTCTTTGCCGCATTCTCCGGCAGATCGCGTGTCCTCTCCGCATCTGCTCTGGGAGCCTCTCGCCTTACGTCACCTTGGGGAAATTTGTGACTAATTGACCCAGTGCCACAAAGTCCACACTGAAGATTTCACACACCCCCACAGCAATGTCTGCCTTTCAGCTGTTCTGTCCCAACTGCCCTCAACTATTTGGGGTCGGGGGAGGGGGGGAGGAAGAGGGTTTTACTGAACCGTGTGAGCTCAGCTGGGCTGTGCAGAGTGAGGAAGTTGAAGAGTGTACCTCCGTTCCTCCAGCCTGTAGCTGCAATGGCAAGACCTCGGAGTGCTACTTCGACTCGGAGCTCTACCGGGCCACCGGCCACGGGGGCCACTGCCGCAACTGCGCCGACAACACCGACGGGCCCAACTGTGAGCGCTGCCTGGACAACTACTACCGCGACAACACCAACCGCTGCCAGCCCTGCAGCTGCAGCCCTGTGGGTGAGTCCCAGGGCCCGGTCCCAGGGCCACGCCCGCAGCACTGTGTGCCTTTCACCGCTCCATTAACTTTCATTATCCACTGAAAGTAATTGCATCTTAGAGCTGTGTGAGTGCTTGTGCGAGTGCTTGTGCGAGTGCTTGTGCGAGTGCTTGTGCGAGTGCTTGTGCGAGTGCTTGTGCGAGTGCTTGTGCGAGTGCTTGTGCGAGTGCCTGTGCGAGTGCCTGCGCGAGTGCCTGTGCGAGTGCCTGTGCGAGTGCTTGTGCGAGTGCCTGTGCGAGTGCCTGTGCGAGTGCCTGTGCGAGTGCCTGTGCGAGTGCCTGTGCGAGTGCCTGTGCGAGTGCCTGTGCGAGTGCCTGTGCGAGTGCCTGTGCGAGTGCTTACGCTGATGCTCTCTCTGCAGGCTCTGTCAGTACTCAGTGTGATAGCAGCGGCCGGTGCAGCTGCAAGCCGGGGGTGGTGGGAGACAAGTGCGATCGCTGCCAGCCCGGATACCACAGCCTCTCTGAAGCCGGCTGCAGGTAAGCCACGCTCGTCCTGCTTTTAGCCACCAATCACACGCTTCTATCCCACCAGTGAGAGCTGCAGAACTTTTGTCCTACCAATCACAGAGCAGTACATGAATGTTTTACCAATCAGAACGCATGCTGCTGTAATGTCAAGTCAATACTTAACCTCAGCAGATAATATTTCCACAAGGTGATTTTACCAAGAGGTTTTGGTCTTCAAGTTCAGTAGTCTACTGGGTAGTGTGTGCCACGTGTATTGACGCTGTGTCATGTAAAGGTGTGTGAGCGTGGGCATATGGTGCCAGTGTCTCATGTAAAAGTGTGTGTGGGTGTTGCTAGTGTATGAGGTAAAGGTGTGTGTGGGTATTGTCAGTGCCTCAAGTGTATATTATCTTGGTTCCTGTGCAGGCCGTGTTCTTGCAGTCCCTCTGGCAGCACGCAGGAGTGTGATGTGCAGTCAGGGCGCTGCCAGTGCAAGGACCACGTGGAGGGCTTCAGCTGCGACAGGTACTGTGCCCCTGTATCACCTGCCCAAACCACACATCCTCCTGTCCTGTGTTCATCACACCTGCCCAAACCACACACACCCCTACTGTCCTGTGTTCATCTCACCTGCCCAAACCACACATCCTACTGTCCTGTGTTCATCACACCTGCCCAAACCACACACACCCCTACTCGCCTATATTTATCGCACCTGTCTGAAGCCACACCCCCTCTTCACCTGTGTTTATCACACCTGCCCAAAACCACACCCCCTCCTCGCCTGTATTCATTTTACCTGCCCAAAACCACACCCCCTCCTCACATGTATTCATTTTACCTGCCCAAAACCACACCCCCTCCTCACATGTATTCATTTTACCTGCCCAAAACAGGTGCAAACTGATCCAGTAGTAAGCCAGAAGAACTTGAGATTCTTGGTAGATAATGAGTTTTAATCAAATTAAACGAGACTACAAAATTGAAGAATCACTTTATGATCAAAATGGTTATTTCATAGAGTATAATACGTGCTACATCTACAGTTTCATAAAAGTTTTAATAGATCTCATAAAGGTTGCATATCATATAACCGTATCCTGTGTATGAAGTGCAGTGCCTTTAGGTTCTGTAAGTTGTCTGTGGCACAAAGGGCCACACACTCTCCTTTCTTTGCAGTAAACGACACATTATCTCATACAGGTTGGTATGAAGGGAGGGCAGAGACGGCTCAAGGTCTCAAATCACTGGGTTATCTCCACAGCCGACCAGAGGCCTTCAGCCATGTGGCACCGACCTGAGGCCTTCAGCTCTGCATCTCAAACACAGGATTGCATAAATACTTTAAAAACTAAACCTTGTGTCATAACAACAGATCAAAATATGCATAATATGTATTCATGAATTGGTTAATTATTACTTCCATTAATAATTGGATTAGTTTACTAAACCTCAATCAGCACTAATTAATTATATAACTTTCCATGTCTTATATAATTGGCAATACAATTTTCCGCTTCACCTGTCCCCCTGTTGTGCTGTCGTAAGGCACGCACTTGTATACAGCTTACGACTCGAGAACTGAAGCATCCACGCTGGCCTGCACTTTAAACTGGAGCTGTTTTCAAAACATAACCTTCTAAACGCCGGGCAGATGGACTGAGCATTTTGCGATGATTTCTAGGCACATATGACACATTCTGCCCAGGATCGTTTGCGTCAAACTGGGCTAGAACCACAGTTATGCGTGTGATTTAGGCCAGTCACCACAAGATGCGCCGATGTCCTTAAAGGACATGCGTTTAAGGGTAGATCGTGCAAGTAAAGGGCTGAGATATAAGTGTGGCTGATTATCTATTCCGTTGAATTCCGCAATGAATTGTGCGTGAAATTTCTCCGTCTCTAAAGAGCAGGCGTAAAATAAGGCGCCAGACAGAAACACAGATCTAGAATTTGAAGATGCACTGGAATAGTCTTTGCAACAAGAATCACACTATTTCAACCCCCAGAGCAAGAAATCTTCAAACAGATTATTAATAGTAAATATTAATTAATGATTGCAGTCGAGCAATTAAGGCTGGGTGTTTGTCACAGATTCTATTATAAACACCCAGTCATACGAATAATTACACTTCGTAAATAAGCCTTCTTAAATAAGACGTTAATTTCACACATACTGCGACTGCACCAACACGCCCTCGTCAGGCTGCATTTTGCGCTGCGAGCTTTGTGTATGTAAACCTTGCCCTAAGTTTATGGTTAGTGGTAGCCAGTTACAACCGATTTCTTAAAAGACAGTATAACACAATTAAGTAGAATAAATGTGACCAGTAGTATGAAAACTATCATCAATATCGGAACAATTGGTTTAAGTACATTTCAAAAAGGTCCTAACGAGTCTTAAAACCAAACCAGAGCTGAATACGGCATGTTCTTCATATAATTTCTCAATTTGGTTGTAAATCGAATCAGCCAATTCCTGGGTCGCTTGCTCAGCATTATCAGGTATGAAAGTACAGCATTCGGCTCCAAGCACTTTGCATGTCGCTCCCTCAGCTGCCTGTTGGTAATCTAGAGCCATTCTATTTTGAATCACTACTTTGCTCATTGCAACCTTTTCACTAGTTATGCCTTGGACTAATTTGAGTATTTAATTAGCCACTGCTTCCAGAGATAAAGTCTCAATTTCGTCGAGAGCTTAAATGAATGCCATAAGGTGGTATTAAACATAAAAAAACGTGTCTGTTCCTTTGAGTCATCTTTTTTTGTCTCATGTTATGTTTAAAGGTACAACAGATAATTTTGGACTTCTAAGGGTCAAGAGAGGAATAGCAGCAACAAACACCTTCAAACCACAACACTCTTTATCCCTCCCCCTTCTCTGTAGCTGAAACGCCATTGGCTGTGGCTATTAGAAGCAATTTTCAACCAATGAACTTGAATTATTGTACAGTTCTACAATGTTTTGGTAGTGTCGGGCCATCAACTGTATATTTTGAAACCCGAATTTAAGGACTATAAACACAGGCAGAGGGTGAATCAACATGTCAGTGAGCCTTTTTCAATGATAGGAAGGGATTTACAATGGTCTTGTAACAATGTTTTATTACAAAAATCTTACCTATTGTACCTTTAACTCAAGTTACTAGTCCCGCTTTAGAGGCAAATTCCATGTTAGTCATCATTCTTATTGGTGGAATTATGTAAGCCAAAAAACATGTTCCTGTCCAACCTAAAGGAAGGAGAGGGTGCACTCCCTCCACAAAGTAAGTACAATTAGGGGCTGTTAATGCAGCATAATTCCAGTCAGTCTCGTCTGGAGTTACACATAAGTGGTGTTTATTGGACACTCAGAGGATCCTACATCACAAATCACATTATTGTTGGTACTTGTTCTCCTGGGAAAGTGTGTTCGGCACTGCGGATACACAGATACGCTGATAGTGTCAGGATTGAATTGAGTAATATTCAGAAAAAACATTTTCCTTCTGCTAATGCGGGAGTGCAGTTCTTTTGAGAACAGTTTAGTTGGACCGAGTTCAAAGTATTCTGCTGCGGAACATATTGTATCACAGCTTTGCAGATAACTGGATTTAAGAGAGGATCATTTTTTAGTATATCGAATGTGTGCAATTTGTTCCACCGAACTGAATATACATACTGTACATGAAACCTCCATTGACAACTGTCTGTTTCACTTAAACTGTGCCAAACGGTTCAGCACGATTTGTAGGCAAATGACGATCATTATATTGGCTATTCACAATAAGATTTTTGGTCGGCTGAGTTAGGGGAGCAATATTTACCGTTATGAATGCGGTCTCTAGTCACAGTATCATTTGTCCCTTTTCTAAGATCTGTGTTTACAGCTATTTCCACCTGTCCCGAGAACGGAAGGGGGTAAACATACAAAGGAGCCTCAAGTGTAGAAACTAGAGAATGGTAGCAAACCCAGACATAGTGCTGTGACATAGTAGGCAGTCCTGGCATGTATGACATTCAACAGCAAAGACACAGAGTTCTCAGAAGTGCCGGAAGGAAAATAAATATGCAGAAACAAGAGGAACATCATAATTAATGTTAACTTGTTATTTACTAAATAATCTTTTTCATCAATTGACAATCTATATTTTAAATCTAAGAGTAAGTCACAATGAATTATACGTGCGATAATATACAAGTTATACTTATTTCTTGATTGTAGTGTCTACATGTAATTTACTCGGGTTTGTGTCTTCAGCATTGTCACACACTTCTGTCTAGTTGAACTCTTTGCGAGTCGTAGACCGGCTCTTGTATTCTGAGGAGAGGTTACTAGCACAGCACTCGGATATACTTGCTGTTAATGATTCTCTTTCGGATCACCACGTGGTCTGACAGCAGTCTCCCAACAACACCCACAGGCGCAGGTCAAGGATATAGAGGTCATTGGACTTGTCAGGTCGTCCTTGAACCTGGAAAAAAAACTGTCAGGGCTGAAGACTTGGACACAGAAATATTTGCATCGACGTCATCGATGGTTTTGGCACATTTGGGGATATGTTTTGCTTGACATAGATGATGCCACCTCGTTTGACCTGGGGAAAACTCATCAAAGCAGAGGTTGGGGTTGTTAGGAGAACTGTAAAAGGTCCATCATATTTTGTATGTGGAAAGGATACATTTCCTTCCTTCTTAATCGTTACCTGTTCACCAATGTTTATTTTTGGAAGAAGATTCAAATTCTATGCCTTATTTGTCAAATCTTCAATATTTCGATTTACAAATCGCTATAAAGTGCTTGTCCTCTAAGTTTTCGCTAAGTAGTAAAGTAACCTTGTATGGTCTTATAACGCTCCCGTATGG
Organism: Conger conger; assembly: GCF_963514075.1. NCBI lineage: Eukaryota > Metazoa > Chordata > Actinopteri > Anguilliformes > Congridae > Conger > Conger conger. Next base: position 45,549,728 of record NC_083764.1, read on the forward strand.
CCGACTGGGGTCAAAGGAGCATCAAAAGGTCACCTCACAGGTCTACCAAAGTTTAATTCATCAGGATTCCCTCCTGTTCTTCTACTAGGCATGCTTCTCATCACCATTAAGACTGTAGGTAGTTGTGCTGCCCATCCTCCACCATACTGCTCTAGCATTGTTCTTCAAGAGGTTTTCAAACTCTTATTCTGTGATTTGATAGCACCACTACTCTATATGGAATGTGACATTTTTGTTTAACACCTAATTGCTTCTTTCATTACTTTACCCGTAGAATGTGAATTTGTTTGCTGTCGATTTGTATAACGAATGCCCCCTCCAAGGAAAAACATCCTTCACTAGCAACCTTTTCTGCAGTAGCTTTTTTGCTTCTACCCATTTAGTAAGTAGATCTACCAAAACCATGACATAAGTACACTCACTGAGCACTTTATTAGGAACATTTGTAACACCTACTTACTCATGCGATTATCTAATTAGCCAATTGCGTGGCAGCAGTGCAATGCATAAAATCACGCAGATCCGGGTCAGGAGCTTCAGTTAATGTTCACATCAACCATCAGAATGGGGAAAAACTGATCTGTCATTTCAACCGACGGGCTGGTTTGAGTATTTCAGGAGTTGCTGATTTTCACGCAGAACAGTCTCTATAGTTCTCAGGGAATGATGCAAAACAAAAAACATCCACTGAGCGGCAGGCCAAACTGCTTTGTTTATTAGAGGTCTGAGGAGATGGCCAGACTGGTCAAAGCTGACAGTAACGCAAATAACCACACATTATAACGGTGGTATGCAGAAGAGCATCTCAGAACACACAATGTATGGATAGGCTCGAAGTGGATTGACTACTGTAGCAGAATATAAATACCGAATGAAGTGCCCACTGAGTGTATATCCTGCACTATTTGATAGGGGTCCAATAAAATCTTATCTGCAAATTTTGCCATGGGCCTTTCCGCATGTCCGATTGGAATTTCACTCCGACTGTTTGGTTTAATTTTTAAACAACTAAGACATCTCATGACCGTTTCTTTGCAATCTTTTTCCATATTAGGTCAAACCAAGTTTGTTCCAACAAAGCCAGGGTCTTTCCATTAGTTCTCAACACAACTCATGTTAGTTGTTAACAGCAAGCAAGCAACTCAGAGGTACAACTAATATGACTAGCGTTTTCAAATGCGATTTAAATTGAGGATTATTTATGCATTTGCTCGGATTTACTCACACTTTATATTATCTATTATCTTTATATTAAAGACAGACAAATACATCGATTTGCCAGCAATACATATTGCATTTACTTCCTTGAATGATCAGTTCAAGTGCCCATCACTCAGATCGCCGCTGAGTGTAATTAAGTAAAAATGACGTACCACCGGATTTTCTAAAAACAAGGCATCAGGCCACCGAACCTTCGAAAGCAGCGCTACTCAACTCCACGTCCTGTGGGCTGCAGTGTCTGCAGGCATTTGCTTCAACCGTGTGCTACCCCACCTGATTCCACAAATTAGCTTACCTGAACCTAGCAGGTAAAATAATTACTGCACACTGTGGCCCGCAGGATGTGGAGTTTAGTCGTGCTGCTCTTCAGACTAGGTCAGACTTTAAAACAAATAATTTCGCTATTGGAGTGCTATCTCGGTAGAATTTCTGGTGCAGACTGATCCAGTAATAAGCCAGAAGCACTCTGGGGGAGGGAGGGGGGAAGACTCCTGCTAGAGAAAAGTCACTTCATGAACAAAGTTATTTCATAGAGTGCCTTGTCTGTGGCACAAAGGGCCACACACTCTCCTTTCTTTGCAGTAAACGACACATTATCTCATACAGGTTGGTATGAAGGGAGGGCAGAGACGGCTCATGGTCTCAAATCACTGGGTTATCTCCACAGCTGACCAGAGGCCTTCAGCCATGTGGCAACGACCTGAGGCCTTCAGCTCTGCATCTCAGAAATCACAGGAGTACATAAATACTTTAAAACTAAACCTTGTGTCATAACAACAGATCAAGATATGCATAATATGTATTTAAACTTCATCATGAATTTGTTAATTAGTTTATTAATAATTGGGTTAGTCTCATACATCGGTTTACGAAACATCAATCAACACTATCAGATTAATTATATAACTTTCCATGTCTTATATAATTGGCTGTACAATTTTCCTCTTCACCAAAACCACACCCCCTCCTCAGCTGTATTCATTATACCTGCCCAAAACCTCACCCCTCCTTCCTTGTATTCATCAGACCCACCGAAAACTACACCCCTCCTCCCCTGTATTGATCAGGCCCATCCAAAGTCACACCCGCTCTGCGTACCTGCGCGAACGACAGCACTCTGGTCTAGTGTTTGCCCATACCGTGGAGTGAAAATAAACAGCGGCAGAGGGACTACGGTTACTTTGGGAGCAATTAATATTCACAGCGAGCTGTTAAACTAAGGCTGCTTTGGGAAGATATATTATTCACAGCCAGCAGTTAAACCTAGGCTGCTTTAGCGGGATTTATTATACGCAACCAACCGTTTAAATAGGGTTGCTTTGAGGAAGATTTATTCTACGCAACCAGCAGTTAGTTAAGCTAAGCTTAGCCCGTGGGGCTTTTGGAAAGAGCAGCTGATCAGTGGTGTGTGGGATCTTAGTGCTCCGTGGCCAGGCCACGGCGGAGGTGTTTCTGCAGAGGAATGCCGTGTGTGTCGGCGCGTGTGTGAAACAGGATTAGGCGCTTGGTCGTCTGCGCCCGAAGAGAAAATAGCTCTGACAGAGCAACGCGGCGTGGCCATCTATGGCGTTCCCACGGACACCACTCATACCGACCGCTTTAGCCCACTGACCCATTAACCCCTTCTCTTCTCATCAGACACGCCCAGCGACCCATTAGCCCCCCCCCCCCCCCCCGCCACACATTTCTCACTCGCCTATTAACTGCCGGACACGCCCACCGATCGATAAACCCATCTCCCCTCTCTGATTGGCCAAGGCCAGCATACAGGGGGCGGCCTGTAGCGTAGCGGTTAAGGTACATGACTGGGACCAACAAGGCCAGTGGTTCGATCCCCCTTGTAGCCACAATGAGATTCGCACAGCTGTTGGGCCCTTGAGCAAGGCCCTTAACCCCACAGTGCTCCAGGGTGGATTGTCCCCTGCTTAGTCTAATCAACTGTCGCTTTGAATAAAAAGCGTCAGATAAATAACATAACATGCATGTCATGTAATGTAAATGACTGAAGGTGATGTCATAGACATTGGAACATCAGTCTTTCCCGTTTCATTAAGCAGTGATTTGCGCTGAGCTTCCCGTTCTCCAGTTTTCCTTATTTCAGGATAGTTCCCGTGAAGTTGTCCGGATACTGGAGTTGTCCTTATTACTGTATTGTCCTAGCTGTTGAGCTCCTTATCGTGCTAGTCCTAGTAGGTAACCGCCTTGAAACGTGTTGGGGCTCTTCCCTTTCTGTGCTGAGATTAGCCCTTTTAGTCCAATATGAAGTGGCTCCACCCAAATACCAAGGAGTTTTGGCTCCTGTGGAAATTTTTAAAGTCGAAAATGTTGTTTGGTTTTAATTGGGGCTCAAAACAATAGTATAGCAGTGATTTTGATTGGTTGTAAAGGTATATACTCTTGGGATTTGAAGGTAGTTACGCTTGACTGCGATATGGCACTCTTGGGATTGAAATAAAATGTAGAAATGTTTGTGTTTCTCAACTTGTTCTGTTGAAGACCATGATGCCTTGACACGTCTATATTAACAGGAATATGGCTCTATAAGGTGAACTGGTATTCACAAAGGTCTTTGTTCTGGTTAAATATGTGTTCTTCAGATTGCGTGTATTTTGAAGGATTTATGACGTCTGACTCACAGTTAAGTCTGAACAACTTCAGACAACATTTTTTTTTTGTGACGGTGCTTAACTGATGTGGGTGTGTGTGTGTCTGTGTTTTCAGGTGTAAGCTGGGCTACTTCAACTTGGACCCCCTGAATCCTCAGGGCTGCACCCCCTGCTTCTGTTTCCAGCACTCGTCCGTGTGCGACGTCGCCGACGGCTACAGCATCCACACTGTCACCTCTGCCTTCAGCCGGGGTGAGTCGGCGCTTCTCACGTCTCTGGTCTATTTACAACGGCTGCACTTAGAATGTTTTTCCTCAGCCCGGCTTCTAACCTGAACGCAGTAATGTTGAGTCTTCTAACCTGAACACAGTAATGTTGAGTCTTCTAACCTGAACACTGTGATGTTGAGACTTCTAACCTGAACACAGTGATTTTGAGACTTCTAACCTGAACACAGTGATGTTGAGGCTTCTAACCCGAACACCGTAATATTGAGGCATTTAACATGAACACAGCAATGGTGAGGCACATAGCCTAACCTGAACACAGTAATATTGATGCATTTAATATGAACACAGTAATGTTGAGGCACATAACCTAACCTGAAAACGATAATAAGGTAATAATGAGGCTTATAACCTGTATGGTCACAGTTAGCATGTTGTCTAGCTAGGGCTTGTACCGCTCCTGATTTAATTGTAAAAGTATCGCTTTGTCCGGTGAGTGGAGTCTGTGTTTAGGAAGCAGGGTTGTGACCTTTGACCTTTGACCCTGCAGATGAGGAGGAGTGGAAGGGTCAGCAGAGGGACGGCTCCAGCGTTCCGGTGCAGTGGTCCTCCGCCAGGAAGGAGATTTCCCTGATCTCAGACGACTACTTCCCCATGTACTTCCTGGCTCCAGGTACACATCCACAAGAGCCCCTCTCAGAGTTCAGGGGGCAAAAAACGAAATTTCTATGGTTTCATTTTGACTTTATTTAATTATTATATTAGCTTGCAGTTATTTAGCTGCTTTTCATTCAAAGCGACTTAGTTGATTCGACTAAGCAGGGGCCTATCCCCCTCAATCAATGTGAGGTTAAGGATCTTGCTCAGGGGCCCAACAGCTGAACTGATCTTATTGTGGCTTCACTGTGGCTTGAATCACCAACCTTCCAGGTCCCAGTCAAGCACCTTAGCCACTAGGCTATACTGCACTGCCTCTGTCTGGTCGTCTATAAATAACTATAACTAAAAATAAACTCAAATTTTGAAATCGGTTTGTAATAATGTGTAATGTGCATCATTGTCTTTGGATTTCCTGGCTAGTGGGAATGTTGTGCTTTGTGGTGTATGCTCTGTGTGTGTGTAATGGTGTGTAATGTGCATCATTGTCTTTGGATTTCCTGGACATGTTGTGCTTTGTGTTGTATGCTCTGTGTGTGTAACGGTGTGTAATTCGCTTCGCCATCGCAGATAAGTTTCTGGGGAACCAGCTCCTGAGTTACGGGCAGAACCTGACGCTGAATTTCCGCGTGGACCGTCGCGACACGCGGCTCTCGGCGGAGGACGTGATCCTGGAGGGCTCTGGCCTTCGCGTGGCAGTGCCGCTCATCGCCCAGGGCAACGCCTACCCCAGTGAGAACATGCAGACATACGTGTTCAGGTACTTCTTGTGACCTCGCGCTCGACACTGCATTTTGCAAGGCCCTCAACCCTGCATTGCTCCAGGGGAGGATTGTCTCCTGCTTAGTCTAATCAACTGTATGTCGCTCTGGATAAGAGCGTCTGCCAAATGCCTGTAATGTAATGTAATGTAAATACAGTTAATCTCTGCACTACTGTAAACATTACCAATAATGAACATGACTAGGACCGGCAACGAGTCATCGGCATGTCGGCGGAGACTTCTGAGAGGGATAGCGAACCTGCTTCTGCCATTGTCCTGAGTAGGGAGCCATTGTAGATGATTGCAGGTTTAGCATTTTAATAAATAATAATGTCAGCAAATTGCATTCAGTTGTTATAAAGACCAGCAGAGGCATTGCTGTACCCTCTCTTGCCGACCAGATCTATGGACACTTTGCACATGTTAGGTGGAATGAAAATGAAACCAAGCGATATGCATGCACATGGTAGAGCAGAGTTGTGATTGGTGCGCACCGTTTAGATTGCTTTGCTACGATTGGGCCTTGAACGCGCACAGTGTAGAACAGCGTTGTGATTGGTCTTGCTGTTCCTCAGGCTGCATGATACTACAGACTACCCCTGGAGGCCCAGTCTGTCCCACTCTGAGTTCCAGAAGCTTCTCCACAACCTGACCTCAATCAAGATCCGTGGCACCTACAGCGAAAGGAGTAAGCCCAAAACTATCAACAGTCTGCCTAAAGCACCCACTGTTCTGGGTCTGTGGTGTGTTAGTGGGAGATATTAATAGACACAGCTCTAAGATGTATCACTAGGGTGCATTAATATTGAGACAGCTGTAACAGTGTGGGGTATTGCATATGAGAGGTCCTGGTCAGGAATAAATACGGTGTTTAGTGACCCGTCTCACGGTCTGGAGGGCTGTGGTGGCTGCTTCTGTTTTTGGGCCTTGACTAAGCTCAGAGATCACAAAGTGTAGTCATAATAATGCTTTGGGTTATGGCTAAACGGGTACATGGCGACACAACAGCAGGTCTCTCTCTTTGTGCTACTTGTCTGTGATCTCTAGCAGTAGCACTCTAGCTGTCTCTGTGAGAGCAGACTGACAGCAATATTAATCTTTGAGATTGAGAGTAGTGCAGTGACACCAGTATTAATCTTTCTGTGAGAACACGACTCTTGAGAGCAGTACTCTCTGTGAGAGCTAAATTGATATTTCTCTGTAAGAGTAGTACTGTGAGCGCAGAATTGGTCTTTCTCTATGCGAGCAGTACTCTGAGAGCAGTTTCAATTGTTCTCTGATGAACTCTCTATGAATACTGCTCTCACAGACTACAGCTCTCTGACAAGAGTATTAACCTTTCTCTGTGAGAGTGCTTTGTCCGAGCAGTATTGATCTTTCTCTGAGTGCTATACTCTGAGGACAGTATTGATCTTTCTCTGAGTGCTATACTCTGAGGACAGTATTGATCTTTCTCTATGAGAGGGCTGTACTCTGTGTGAGCAGTATTGATCTTTCTCTATGAGAGTGCTGTACACTGTGAGGAAAGTATTGATCTTTCTCTATGAGAGTGCTATACACTGTGAGGAAAGTATTGATCTTTCTCTATGAGAGTGGTAGAGAAGCAGTGGTTCCTGATCTAGCACTTCCTGTCACACAGGCGCTGGTTACCTGGACAACGTATCCCTCATGAGCGCTCGTCGTGGTCCTGGCACGCCCGCACGCTGGGTGGAGAGGTGCACCTGCCCTCAAGGTTACGTGGGGCAGTTCTGCGAGCAGTGTGCTCTGGGATACAGGAGGAACCGGCCTGACCTCGGCCCCTTCAGCGCCTGCGAATCCTGCAACTGCAACGGGCACAGTGACACCTGCGACCCCGAGTCAGGTGAGTCGTTGCCACGCAACACTTGCAACCGTCAAACTTTTAAAATCCAGACATGCGCTCGAGACGGCGAACGCCAGCTAACATTCAGCAGCATATTCAGACTGTTTTTCTGTTCGCCAGGAATGTTAGCTAACGTAAGCTAACCGTTTGAAAATGTGCACGGCAAGCATAAATGGCTGGCAACCGGGATGACGCTGAGAGAACGAAAGTTGACGCTCATTTGGCTGTTAATAATACACATTAATCAAAGTAATATTTGTTCTTGCCTTAAAAATATCCCTGGTAAGCAGCTAATCAGCTAGCTAGCATTGTTAGACCTAAGTCGCTTCCATTTCGATTAAAAAGATGTAGTGGCCAACTAAATGGAATGTTTATTTAAAATCGTATCCGTTTGGCCGCAACATTCGCTGTCTTGAGTACACGACAGTACTACACCTCCGTGTGAAATGTCGTCACCTCTCCCCCTGTATCTTTGAATAGATACTGCACAGAAATGTACCCGCTGCTGAATAGGGAAACGACGGAGGAAAGTGGGAAACCGTATTCATGGATGGAAAAGGAGCGCAGTGCTGTTATTCACCTCAGAAATTTCCGCGAAAAAAACCTTTTAAAGTTTCTCCATTGCTCTGAGCAAAGTACGCTTTTCAGAGAGCGAGTATTGCGCAGAAATCAGAGATTTCATGAACTTATTAAAATAAATATTTCAAAGCCTAACATAATTCTGAAGGCATTATACTTGGTTCCTGCATGCGCATATTTTGGTTAATTCTGCAGTTAAATAGGATTTTGATTAATCACATATAAATTGCCTCCTGAGAAAATAATAACATGAAGATTATGGATGTAGTGGCAGATGTTTCTAAGTAAACAAAATGAATGATTCAAGTGTTTTGTTTGGAATGACTCATGAATAACATCTGGATTGTGTTCCTGTTTATACACTGGTCTACTTGGCTCTTGAGGTCCCCTTGATAGTGTTTCGCAAACACAAATATTTCTGCGCTTTTTCAGTCTTATTTCCTCTAAATCACAATGCAGTGCTGTCACTCATCTGCTCTGACAACTCGAGCTGTAATTAGGCGTTTTAATTAGTCGGAAAATGTCCCAAAAATGATGTTTTCAATTGCACAAGCTTAATGCAAAATTCATTTTGGCATTAACTGTCAATTTACCATATGAATAGTAATGTTGTGAAATGGATATGTATATAGTAAAAAAAAAAAAAGAAATTCTAGTGCAGTTTCATGCTCTGGCTGAGCTATCATTTTCTCTTTATGCGTCATTCCCTGAAATGGTATCAAACCTCACAGCCAAGCTCTGTGGTACAGAGGAACGGAAAGCAATAGTCAGGCAGAGCCAAAGGCCAATTATTTGTTATGACTGTATTCATTTTAAATGTCGCATTTTGGTAATGCTTGTGAAGGCCTGTAGAAAGTCTAAAGTACAAATTATGTCAGATAGTCAGGTTTATTTCTCATCGGTTATATCCTTGTATTTATTTTGATTGGAAATCAAATGTATATATCCATCATTTCCCTCTGTAATGCACGTTGCAACTATGTATGAAAGGTGCTAAACAAATAATATTTTCATATAGCAGACAATGTTGGCTAGGAAAGTGCGTTTCTGCCATATAATACCCCTGCAGAATGTACATTTAAAATGTGGCACATTAACCTTGGCCAGATCTTGTTGTGGCTTGTCTGTCGCTGCCCTCTGGTGGCTGAAAGCGGTATAACACATGCGGCTGTTGCTTGCGACCTGCAGGGATGTGCGACTGTAAGCACAATACCGCCGGGATCAGCTGTGAGAAGTGCAAGGATGGCTACTATGGTGACGCCACGGCAGGAACCTCCTCGGACTGCAAACCCTGCCCCTGTCCCGACGGCTCCACCTGCGCTGTGGTTCCCAAGACCAGAGAGGTGGTCTGCACCAACTGCCCCACGGGCACCACAGGTAAAACTGCCCCTCTGCCTCCTGTAATATTACCACCAACTGCCCCACTGCCTCCTGTATTACTGTTACCAACTCCCCCACAGGTATTAGAGTATTTTAGAAGTGTGGAGTAGGAATTCTGTCTCAGTGATTATCAGATGTGTTGGGTAGCCTTTAAATCATTTTCTGTGTATGTTGGCTATGCCTGTCTTCAAATGTGAATGTGAGTGTGTATGCATTTGTTAGCAAATTAAAATTATTCATAGTCTACTTCATAGTCACTGTGCTTAGTTGTCTTAAACTCAATGTATTTTTGGGGCTGACTTTGCCAACAATATTCCTGCAAGCAAGACTTTTAATGTGACCTGCAGGGTTTGTCCAAATTTCTTCCTGCAAATGTTTTTGTGGCAAAATTAAAGCGAAAAAAGTCCCTTTAACATCTTAAAATTCTTTGAGAAGTGGGAATATCTCTACGCGAGTTGGAATACTGAACGCGTCCCGTGTCGCAGGGAAGCGCTGTGAGCTGTGTGATGACGGCTTTTTCGGGGACCCCCTGGGCGAGAGCGGCCCCGTCAGGACCTGCCGCGCCTGCAAGTGCAGCGACAACATCGACCACAACGCCGTGGGCAACTGCGACAGAGAGACGGGCGAGTGCCTGAAGTGCATCCACAACACCGTGGGCTTCTTCTGCGACCGCTGCAAGGAGGGCTTCTACGGCAACGCACTGGCCGCCAACGTCAGCGACAAGTGCAAACGTGAGACGCGTTTAAGCGCTCCCATTCGCCGCTGCTAACGTGCTTCGTCCTCTTTGAGTCGGGATGAAACTCGCCCTCTGTGTCTCTCTCAATTTCACTCTGTTTCTCTCTCGATGTCACTTTCTATGTCTCTGACTCAATGTAATTATCTATGTGTCTCTGTCCATGTCACTCTCTGTCTCCCTCTCATGGTCACTTTCTCTCTCTCTCTCTCTCTCTCTCAATGTCACTATCTCTCCCTCAATGTCACGTTCTATGTTTCTGTCTCAATGTAATTATTTATATTATCTATGACTCTCTCTCTCAATGTCACTCTGTCTCACTCCTCCTCTAACTCTCTCCCCCTCTCTCTGCAGCGTGCTCCTGCTCTCCGTTCGGCACAGTGAACAGGCAGACCAGCTGCCTGCAGGTGACCGGGCAGTGCCAGTGTCTGCCCCACGTCACCAACCGCGACTGCAGCGCCTGCCTGCCCGGCTTCTACAACCTGCAGAGCGGGCGCGGCTGTGAGCGGTGAGGCCTCTTCTCGAGCGGGGACCCGGGGGTGGAGGGGGGGGGGGGGGTTCTGTGAGCACGGGGGGAAACGCTCATCTTCAGCTATCCGCTTATTTTCCGTCTATCACTGAGGCCGCACCGGGTCTGTGCACTCTGGATGAGAGCGTCTGCCCGTTATGTAATGTACCGTAACGGTTTTGTGTGGATGTGGTGCAGCACCATTTAAACCCCCTCGCTCTCCTGCCTGTAGATGCAACTGCAACGCCATTGGCTCCGCCAACGGACAGTGCGACATCCGAAGCGGCCAGTGCGAATGCCAGCCGGGAGTCACGGGCCAGCACTGCGAACGCTGCGAGGTCAACTTCTTTGGCTTCGGATCCTCCGGCTGCAAACGTGAGATTGGCGCTGTACCAACGTCCTGTCTGACTCCACCGCTCCATACCCCCAACACCACTCCTCCTGACCTAGTGCACTCGATAAATGATCTCTGTACTGTATGGCGCGATGTCTGACTGCCACTTCCTGTTTCCGCAGCATGTGACTGCGACCCTGAGGGCTCCCAGACGGCCCAGTGTAAGGAGGACGGGCATTGTGAGTGTCGGCCCGGCTTCATTGGGTCCCGCTGCGACATGTGTGAGGAGAACTACTTCTACAACCGCTCCCGCCCTGGCTGCCAGCAGTGCCCCTCCTGTTACTCTCTCGTTAGGGATAAGGTAATGCTCACTCTCCTGTTACTCTCCCGTGAGGGATAAGTTGAGGCTCACTCTCCTGTTACTCTCATGAGGGATAAATGGGGGGTCCCAATTGATAGAAGTGACTTTTTACACAGGCTTAGTTGAGTAGTTGCAGTCAATGCGCCATGTTCGAGTTGCTGTGGTGACTCCACATCGTATCCGTTCAGGTGAACCAGCAGAGGCAGAAGCTGCATGACCTCCAGAACTTGATTGACAATCTGGGCTCCAGCCAGGAGACAGTGAGTGACAAGGCCTTTGAGGCCCGACTGAAGGAGGCGGAGAAAGCCATCATGGACCTGTTGCGGGAGGCCCAAACAAGCAAAGGTTAGAGCAGCACACTCGTACACTGGATACTTCTACCATCCTACCAAACGCATCATATCAGATCACTGCAACACTCATACAGCATATCGACATACCCACCACACACCATGTCAATGTACCTACTGAACCTTTATTTTATTGAATATTAAGCCATTGGTATTGACATATTTTGTATGTATTTTTTCTGTTCAGACATGCTCTGAGCCGTGGTCATGTTTTCCATGCATTTGTCATGAGCATTCCTGTTTTTGACGTGTGTATCGTGTCTCGTTGATGACTGCATTCGTCCGTGATGGTCTGGTCCCGTTTTTTGCATTTGTTTTTGACTCTGTCAATAATCTTGTGACCTCTAGAGATGGACAAAGGTCTGCTGGACCGATTGAATGGCATCAACAACACCCTCACCACTCAGTGGAACCGCCTGCAGAACATCCGCAACACGGTGGATAAAACCAACGAGCTGGCCGACAAGTCCCGCAACCGCGTGCGCGATGCCGAGGACCTCATCGACCGCGCTCGGGACGAGCTGCAGAAGGCCAAGGACGCCATCGGCAAAGTGGTGAGCTGTGCTACGATAATGCCGCTCTTAATGCTACAATGATGTTATGAAATTGGAAAGCGGCTAATCGTAACTCCATAAAATGGGCCTACCAGCATAACTTGCCCGTAACTTGCCTAATATTGCGCTGATTATTAACCTGAATGTGTTGTCATGGTATTGCGAAACCATGACTTTTGCACGGCTGTTTGTTGACATTTGTAAGTAGACTAGCAGCTATTTAGAGTATTGAAATTCAACGAATAAGCAGACCAGCTACCCCAGCCAACCATTTCAGGCACAGGCTATAATAATGATAATGTTAATGCTACAATTATGCTACGATAATGCTGTAGAAGAGTTTTTGTAATTATAATCATTATAATGCTGGAATAATATTGTTGAAATAAAACTGCAACGTTTCTGTAGTAATGCTACCGTTCGGAAGTACAAAGTGTAAGACGTTAAACGGGCATTTTTAAGGTTCTTTCTCCCCTGTTTTGACGCCGTTCTGTCGCACCAGTGAGTGTTCAGGGCCCTAAGTTTTCTGAATAATTAAGTGCAGATGTGTGGTGGTTTTTACATGCTTAGTGTGTGATTTTCTCTGTAATCTGTCTATGCAGGACATTAAACCACCCACAAGCACCGGGGATCCCAACAACATGACACTTTTGGCAGAAGAGGCGAGAAAATTAGCCGACAAGTAAGAGCAAGGCTTTAGTTTTTCTAAACTGCTTAAATGTTTCGTGTTGATGAATGACCATAGGGCCAGGGTTTCACTAGAGGTGAAGTGGAAAGACTTGAGGTCAAGCATGTTTGTCTGCACTCTGCTAAAATTGACAGATGATGTCCCAGTAGTGCAATGAGCCTAAAGATCCAATTGGGGATTGCAAATGAGGAGATGGGATGGAAGTTGTTTTCTAAAAGTGTTAGAATTTGTTGTTGCTGCGTGGATTAATCTCTGAGCGTGTCACTCACACACTCAGGCATAAGATGGATGCAGATCAAATTGAGAAGATTGCTAAGGATGCCAACGACACCTCTACCAAGGCTCTCAACCTCCTGAAGACCACTCTGGATGGAGAGACCAAGACCAACAGTGACATCGATGATCTCACCAAGAAGTTAGTCACTTCAGTCACTTAGTCAAATCTTTACTGTGTCAGTACTGATGTAGTAGAACAACAATGGCCCCTGTAGCCTGTATCATACCCGTAAACCATGTCATTCCCCTAAAGCTTACACAATGTGGGTATTTTACCTCCTGGTTTTACCTTGTCAGGTTCAATGACGCGAAGGACCTGGCAACGAACCTGGGGAAGCAAGCCAACAAGGTCCACACAGAAGCAGAGGAGGCAGGGAATAAGGCCCTGCAGATCTACGCCAACCTCACCGGCCTGCCTCCCGTCGACACTAAAACCCTGGAGGTGAGGACAACTCTACCTGCCGCACAACATCTACCACATCGCTCACTATATAGAGTATGGGGTTCCCCAGTGTTGCAACTGACACTGTTAAATTACTTTGTGCGATGTCAGCTTGTGCAGCCCACGTAAGGTGCTGTGTGAACGGATCCATGATACTGCCCATCTGAACTGTGATCTGATTGGTGCCCCTCTGTCGCTTTCAGGATGAGGCCAATAAGATAAAGAAGGAGGCGTCGGAGCTGGATAACCTGATCGATAAGACGGAGAAGGAGTACATGGACCTGCGTGATGATCTGAAGGGCAAGGAGGCTGAGGTCCGGAAACTTCTGGAGAAGGGGAAGACTGAACAGCAGGTGGGTTTCTGAACTCTAACTACTGTATAGGGTTCTCTTTACAGTGTTGGGTTCTCTCTGCTGTGCTGGGTTCTCTTTATTCTGTTATGTTTTTTCTTTACTGTATCAAGTTCTCTCTACCTGCTCTCACTCGATATACTATGCAGGCCAGAATACCAACTTATGTTGCACTAGTGAAAGCTATCGGGTTGATGCCAACTAACCTTTTCTCTCTTTTCCCACTCCTCCACTCTTTCTCCTGCTCTCTCCTTCCATCTCTATCCCCCCCCAGACTGCGGATCAGTTGCTCGCCCGAGCGGACGCTGCAAAAGCCATTGCTGATGAGGCCGCTGAGAAAGGGAGGTCCACCTATCAGAACGCGCAGGACATTCTGGGGAAGCTGAGAGGTGAGAGTCCTGTTCGGGGTCATGGTTTGAAAGGTAGCAGCACTGAGACTCATACAGGTCTGAGAAATGGTAAATGGTTGGCATTTATATAGCGCCTTTATCCAAAGCGCTGTACAATTGATGCTTCTCATTCACCCATTCATACACACACTCACACACCAACGGCGATTGGCTGCCATGCAAGGTGCTGACCAGCTCGTCAGGAGCATTTTGGGGGTTAGGTGTCTTGCTCAGGGACACTTCGACACAGCCCGGGCGGAGGATCGAACCGGCAACCCTCTGACTGCCAGACAACTGCTCTTACAGCCTGAGCCATATCGCCCCATTAATGAGATGGGAGCGCTGATGTGGCTTGTACGGTTTGAAAGGTAAAGCAGCACTGAGGCTCATACAGGTCTGAGAGATGAGCACTGCTGTACCTCGTACGGTTTGAAAGGTAGCAGCACTGAGGCTCATACAGGTCTGAGAGATGAGCACTGCTGTACCTCGTACGGATTGAAAGGTAAAGCAGCACTGAGGCTCATACAGGTCTGAGAGATGAGCACTGCTGTACCTCGTACGGTTTGAAAGGTAGCAGTACTGAGGCTCATACAGGTCTGAGAGATGAGCACTGCTGTACCTCGTACGGATTGAAAGGTAAAGCAGCACTGAGGCTCATACAGGTCTGAGAGATGAGCACTGCTGTACCTCGTACGGTTTGAAAGGTAGCAGTACTGAGGCTCATACAGGTCTGAGAGATGAGCACTGCTGTACCTCGTACGGATTGAAAGGTAAAGCAGCACTGAGGCTCATACAGGTCTGAGAGATGAGCACTGCTGTACCTCGTACGGTTTGAAAGGTAGCAGTACTGAGGCTCATACAGGTCTGAGAGATGAGCACTGCTGTACCTCGTACGGATTGAAAGGTAAAGCAGCACTGAGGCTCATACAGGTCTGAGAGATGAGCACTGCTGTACCTCGTACGGTTTGAAAGGTGAAGTCCGCACTGAGGCTTATCTGGGTGAGAATCAGTCTTCCAGTTTATTGTATATTATGTATATTATGCCCATTAGAGATGGTAGACTACACTAAAATAAGGGAAATGGTTGACATATTACATAATACCTCTGCATTTGTTGCTCCTGCTCAGATTTCCACAACCGAGTGGACGACAACAAAACCGCGGCCGAGGAAGCCATGAAGAAGATCCCAGAGATCAACGCCACCATCATAGCTGCCAACGACAAGACGAAGCTGGCCGAGGCGGCACTGGGCAACGCCGCGTCCGACGCGCGGGAGGCCAAGAAGAAGGCCGAGGACGCCGAGAAGATCGCCGGCGACGTGCAGACGGTATCCCATGATTCACTTCACAGCAAGTCATTCATGCAGAATATCCTCTGCATCTTGTATGAACATACGCAGACACTATGTACATGGTGTGCGAAGTACCATTTCAGTTATTTAGTTTTCTGTCGAGTCATGGTTCTTGTAGTCTTTAGGGGTAAAGTCTAATCCGTCCAATCGGCCATAAAAGTGTTTTCATGAAGTAATGCGGTGAAGCTGTTGGTTTAGTTTTGTGTACTGCACTTGTAAACAAGTAAGCTGAAGTTTGTATACCGTGCTGGAAACCTTTTGCAAATATGGTTTTGTGTACTGTACTGAAAGTACTAAATTGATGTTTGTGTGCTAGAGTGCCGCCAACACAAAGAAGGACGCAGAGAAGGCATTTGAGGACACGATGAAACTGGATGGGGAGGTTAACGGGATGATGGATCAGTTGACTGCAGCGGAGAAAGAACTGGCCAAGAAGAAGCAGGAGGCTGATAATGATATGATGATGGCAAACATGGTGAGTGCGACCACCAACACAGGAAGTGCTTCTCAACGAACCCGATTTAACCCAGGAAGTACTCTGCTCTGACCTAGGCTTTACGCAGCGTATACTCTGCTGTGACCATGCGAAATGCAGGAAGTACACTGCTATGAACCGCCTGTACTCTGGTCTGAAACCAGATGTTAGACTGGATGTTTTTCAAAACAAGTACTTAAGAAACGTAGGTTTCCACTGGACATAGTCGGCTAAAATGAACTATATCCTATACAGGAAATTATAGCCAAATTAGCAGTTTATATATCGTGTGGGGAATGGCATGATCCCAGCATAGTGCAAGCTTGTGGTTGATGGAGGGCAGAGTGTTCTCGTGATGGTTTCTGTCACACACTGATGATTCACACTGTGGTCGTGGATTTGCTGTTCCCCCATGATGTTACTAATAGTGTTGTGTTGATGCCATCATGCTGGTATTTGCATGCTAATGTCACATGATGTTGAATGCAGATGCTATCACTGATGGTGTCTATGTGTTCTGTAGGCATCAGACGCAGCTAAAGAAGCGGAGGGAAATGCCCGCAAAGCCAAGCATGCTGTCAAGGATGTTTTGAAGGCCATCAATGACCTGCTCAACCAACTTGGTACGTGCGCCTTGCGTGACCGCTTGAGTGGAATTGCATGTACCTGTATATGTTGGCTTGGCATTGTAGCTTAAATATCATATACCCAGTGAATTTATATGTATTGAAAGCCGTTCTCCATAAGCTGTAGCTAAATTAATGTAAAATAATGTGTATATTTTACCAACCTGCACTCTTTCTGGCTTGACATTTAAGTAGTCCCTGGCTGACTGTGGTTTTATGCGTTTAAATTCTGTGATTCACGGTTGGTCTGTGACTTCAGGTAACATTGACAAAGTCGACCTGAGTAAGTTGGACCAGATCGACGGGTCGCTGAATCGGGCCAAAGAACAGATGAGGAACAGCGATCTGGACAGCAAGCTGAACAAGCTCAACCAGGTGGCAGACAGTCAGGCGGACATGATCAAACTCTACGAAGAGCAGATCCACCAGATCAAGGCCGACATTGGCAACCTGAACGACATCAAGAAGACGCTACCGCCCGGCTGCTACAACACCGCCTCTCTGGAGCGGCCTTAACCCCCTCCCTCATCTCCTCGTCCCTCCCCTAAACCTCTCCTCCTTCTCTCCCTCCATCTCTACACTCCTCCTTACCCTACATCTAACACTCTGGCAGAATGCCACTTTTTACCAAAACGGTCGTTTTTTGTTTTTTGTTTTTTTTTGTTTTTTGTTTTTATCGTTTTCGTTTTGTAAGAGAAAAAGCCACCAACGTTAGGGTGAATGGGACAGCGGGGACACAAAAGGAAAGGACTGCAGGATGAAGGGAAAGTAGCAAGGTATTTACCCCACAGGACTGCACCACAACCTGCACCTGCACCTTTACCAATCCACACAGGCCCCTTCCCCACCCCTCCTGTCCGGAGGAAAATAAGCTACACCAGCACGTTGGCCAGACACACAAGTCACCCTTGGGCTTTGCTTCATCATATCGGTATTATCCCATTATGGTTGGTACACCAACAATTCAGAAACCAAGCAGTGAAGGACTCCTGTTTTTTTTATTTTTTATTATTATTATTATTAATAATATTAATATCTAATCACTCCGTAGGGTCGTGCCCTGCATCACTTCGGCTATGCCCACCCCAGCACAGTATTCAATGCAATGAGTTCTATACCGTATGTACACACACAGGAACTTGTCAGTGATTATCCTGTATATATATATATATACACACACACACGCACGAACGTGTCTGTGTCTGTACCGTACGTATAGACGAATGAGCCTGTCAGTCTACGGACCGTGTCTGTCTACACACACCTCGAAAGCGTTTGAGAGCCAAGGTAAAGTCTTATCGGAGAGAAGGGGCAGGCGTTACGACGGGGTGACATTAGCCATGAAACATCTTAAAACTGGGTTTTTTTTAATCCTACAGAATCTTTTTTTTTTCTTTCGTTTGTTTGTTTTTCCTGACGCTGCTGTTTTAATCCAGGTGTATTGCAAGTCACACATTAACATTTTATTTTTTGAAAGCGCAGAACTCGACACACATACACACACTATGCAACTTTGTACATTTTGCGTAGACTATACCTGATACACTGGTGCTAATTATTATTTCAAATGTTATATTTTTGTGTGAATGTTTTTTTATGATATAGAGTGAGGTAATGTTATTGTCATGTAAATGTAAATATGCTTAAATGATTCAGGACTGACTGAAATCATAAAGAAATATGATTAGGAAAATAAAAAATCCCACCAGCCTCCTCTAATAGGTCCTGTCACAAAAAAAGCAACAGAAACCTCCACATAATATATAAATATATAGAATATTTCTGTGGTATTACCTGCTTGCTTGTATACATGGCTCTGTGTTGCTACATAGCTCTGCCGTATGTTTTATTTTTCCGTGAGGGGTTACAAATTAACTGCAAATGTACTTTTCCGATAAGATCCTCTCCCCTGCCATTTCAGAGGAGACCGGAGTGAAAGTACTTCCACGTTTGAAGCCACTTGTGATAAGCCAGGCATTTCATTTTACCGCGTATAAAATGAACATCCGTACAAGCAGCCATTTAACAATTTAACAGTATTCTGTGCCTTTATACTTGGACATAATCTCTCCACATAATTCGTATAATATTAATATACTGTTCCTGTCAAGGACACCTAATCTATATTTCACCTGCAGTGCCTTCATCGTTAGTAATTTAACAAATGCACACACACACACACGCACACGCACACATACACACACGCGCACAAGCACTCGTGTGTACACACACACACACGCACACACACACAATAAATAAGCATTGTTGGGCCTCTATACTGTACCCTTATACAAATGTTACATTTGGAAGGAACACCATACTATACGACTACGTGCATGTGTAGGTCTCTACCCACAATGCTCTTGGGCAGTTAAAGGGCATAGCGTCCATAGGATTCGTCCATGGCCTTTGTCGCGTTTCTCGTGTTTCGCTGATCCCACTCCTGCTGAAAACACTAGGTCCCTGTGCGATTGGGAGAACATGCCATGTAGCAGAAGTGGTGCAGGGGGAACCTGGATGAGCAGGGGGGCCAGCTCAGACAACCCCCTCCTCCCCTTAATACCGGCTGTGCAACACATACACTCCTATGTATAAAACAGTATTTCTTATTTATAAAGTCTCAAGTATGTGTAATCCTCCTAGATACATGTGTGTTGCACAGACTTGTGAACATATGGCTATAGAGGGCACTGCTACATTGTTTTTTTTGTTTGTTTTTTTTGTTTTTGTTTTTGTTTTAATCCCAACACGCGTTTTACCAGATCACAGTGTCATTATAAAGGCCTGATAAACTCTTGTTTATTACATATTGCCTGTAAATCAAATTGTACCATTAAAATATTAAATGTTATTGGGGCTCTGTGTTAATCATTTTCACGTTATGCGTGCTGAGTATCTCGACTTTCTCTGTATCGATCGCTCACTTGCTGTCTTGCTCGTGATTGATGCCTCATGTTGGATAGGCTACATTCATTAATTTTGTTTTCACATTTTGATCTCATTCACATACACAAACGTGTAACACTGGCAATGGTTCACTCATACACTAACTGTTAATGCTAAAATTGCTGAATTGCTCAGATTTGGGTTCCTTGCCCATTGTTTGGTTCGCATTACTGCTTGCTAATGTCGGTTTCAATATTACAGTAATGTTCAATTATACAGAGGAATACATCTTTATTAAAAGCTTGCCCTTTGAGTATTTTAGTTTTGAGGTTACATTTGTCAGGAAAGGAGATGAGTTGTCACTTGTCACATGTCTTAAGGTTAACACTCTGTCTAAGTCACACAAGTGGTCACATGTTGTGTGCAAGGAGCGTCAAAGAACAGCCATTGAGAGACATCATGAAGCTCTTCCTCCGCAGAGATGAGATGGCACTGGGCTTGTGGTGACAGTGATTTATTCCTGTGTCAGGGAATACTGGGCCTTTCTTTGGGTTGCTGCTGCCTTTTGGCCTTCAGGGAAGATGCAGAATGATCCTCTTGTTCTCATTCCGATCTTTCTGTCATGCTTTGTGACATGGTTAACTTCTTTGCATTCTGGGAAGACTGGCGCTTTCTGAAATTTGGGTTGCAGTCATTTTTCTATTTATGGTACAGACTTTTGTTGTTTGCCTCACAACTTCTGACAGTGAAATCCAGACATGAATAAGACGGCCTTTTCAATGGTCGCAAAGCCATTACTTAAAATAGAATTTAAAATGTGAGATTATGCATTTTTTCCATTTATTCAGATGGGGTAAAAGTAGAGGGTTACAGATAGAGATATGACTAGGGGGGAGGGTGGTTGTATATGAATGTAGTAATGGCTATCCTATAGCCTGCACTACTCATGTTCTAAAAGATGCACAATGAAATATATTATCCTTTTCATGGATATTAAAGGTACTGAGATTCCCAGTCTGGTGAGTTTGTTTCAAATAATGGATATCATAAAGACGGAGATCATTTCGCCCTTGGCCAGGTCTCTCTTGTAAAATGCCTGGTTAAATAAAAGCCTAATAAAAAAACTAAGAAAAACTGCTTTATTCTACACTGTCTGAATCCCCCAGATGCCACGGTATGTGGCGTTTAATGAGGGCTGTATTGTTTAAGGTTACAGATGTAAACTCGGACCTGGAAGGCTCAAGCCCTGGTGTAGCCACAGCTGTTGGGCCCGCGAGCAAGGCACTTAATCCTGCATAGCTCCCCTGTCACTGGCTGCCCACTGCTCCTAAGTAACTAGGATGGGTCAAATGCACCGGACAAATTGCCCCACCCGGTTAAATAAAGTAGGTCTTATCTTATGCCCGGTTAATGTGTAAGCCTCAGCACTGCGGGCGTCTCTAAGCTGAGCGCAGAACAGGGCCTTCACACAACTGTGAGCCCAGAGCACTGCTGCTTCATGCTGCCGGGGAACTCCAAACTATTCTGCAGGGTCTGGGCTCCCTTACCCTGGGGGAAAGGGGGCAGTCTGTCAGTTCACTGGAAGAGTTGGGCAGCGAGAGAGACTGTGTGTGTGCGTGTGTCTGTGAAAAAGGAATGTCGGCCCTGAAGCAGAGGCAAGGTGAGACATGCCCAGGGAGGGGCACTTTGGGCGTGTGTGTGTACGTATATGCATGTGTGTTTGTGTTCCCCGCGGTACCCCCCCCCCCCCCCCTCTCTCCGCCCTGCCCCGCCCCGCAGTCTCATCACAGTGTGGTGCTCTGGCCTGTTTGCACACTGTGGGTGCGGCAGTGATTGCCGGTTGGCTGGGAAACACCGCACTGATCTCACTGCCCTCTGGCACTGTCGTTCTCTGTTACTCACCGCCCTGGGACACATTTTTCTCTGCGGTTAGTCTGGATCGACTGGAACACTTGTACACACAGGTATGTGTCTGACCCCTGGGTGTGGTTTTACGTAGACACAGTAGAACAACCAATAAAACTGCCAAATCTACCAAAACACAAACCGATTAAACCAGATGTCTTGGAAAATGGGAAACCGAAATTCCACACTATTTCTGAAGCACTGAAGCAATAAAGCTTATTCACATTTGCTTGACCAGAATGTTGTCAGAATAGTAAAATGAGCGCGTAGAAACGCAGGTTTAAATTGCTGTGATTTTACCTGAGAAGATGGCTAGGTGGCTTGTAATGTCAATGCAGGATTAAGGCAGATGATTAAAGTTATATAATATAATTGGTGGCGCAATTCTGTTGTTAAAAGGAGGCAGAAGTTTTCCACTTTTCTCTGGCCAGGAAGTGAGTAAGAGTGAATAGCGATTATTGGGAGTGCCCCACCCAGATTTCTACGTGGACACTTCATCTAAAATTTTACTTCCGAAAATGTTTTTTTCTTATAGAGCTTACCTAATTCTATCATTTCAAAATCTGGAAAATAACCACGTCTACCATAACTATGTATCACCAGCTTTTTGTATTATAAACAGTTGTCTTTCACAACAATAAGTAAGTGTATTTAAACATTTTAATACATCCCAATAATCCCATTACAAATCAGACCCCCCCCCCCCCCCCCCTTGAAAAATGTGAATAATACATCATATTGTTATAGTGCTTCATTTTTCATTTCATATCAGACTTTCCCCTTTATTAAATTAAGCTGTCAAATCATAACAATACAAATTTAGAAAATAAGGAAATCTGCAACATTCATGTAGCCATCCGGACTATGATACGTATCGGACTGCATTTACACCCTTAATGAGCAGTATAAAATAAACAATACAGGCAACAAGCTACATATATTATGTCCTCAAGAAATGGGAAAACTATTCTTTTACAAATGCAGCTGGTTTGAGAAAAGTATTTTTCCCAAAAACATGATCACACCCCTATTTTCAGTATTTTCTTCTGTATACTCCTTTTCTATGCTTGTATACATATTCAGGGAATGTTTAAAGGTCCTTCAGATCCTTCAGTCTGCACTTGTCGACTGCCTTCTTTAATTCACACCACAAACATTCAACTGGTTGCAAGTTTTGTAGTCATTTAGCTGTCTCTTGGTTGATTTTAACAAGAGCCACAGGACCGGTTGATGCAACATAACCCATACCATCAAAGAAGTGCTCAATCCCTGGTCTACACAATACTTTATTTTGCACATTCAGGAAATAGTTTTGAAATTTCTTCAGGAATCTACCTCGCCAGATTGGATAACTTCATTTATTTCTTTATCATTTTATTTCTTTATTCTGTTGCATTTTCTGGGACAGGGGTCGTTAGCTATCTCTCAGAACACTGTTTCATGTAATGCTTACATTTAGCTTGAGTATTCTTATACTTAGACCCATTCGGTCTCAGGGCATATCCATGGCACAGTATATCCCACAACCTGACCACAGTTTGTGGACACTGTTCTCCATTAGCATCCGTTACAAAGTGGTTGTCATGTGAAGTCCCTCTTACATTGTTGCGGTTCAGGGATGAGGCAGAGACCCTGGGTAAGGCAGATGCGGAGCAGAGGTCTCAACAGAAATGGGAATCACCAATAATCATTATTAAAGTACAGATTACAGATAATGAGCAGGTTACAGAACTTGTAATTTACCTGATAAAAGGTTTGGAGAACCTGCATGTTTCTGCTACACATTATATACTATTCAAGTCACTTCAATATAATTTGCTAGGTATATGGTATTGGGATGTGAGACTATGTGCCTTAATAATTCACTGTTTATATTACCAGCCTGTGCTGGTATAGGCACAATATCCCTTTATTCATTTCCACATATAATGGATGAATCATCTGTGGACTCTTTGCACACCTAAACAGTGGAAGCTATGCAGACTAATGATTGGAGCTTTAGATATCGGCTCGCACAATCATTGGTGCGTTCTAGTGTCATGCATTCCTGTGTCATCTCTAAGAGACAGATCACTTTCTATCCACCAGAGGTGTTTTCTTATTTTGAAAAATGTTGCTATTGGCGACGTTGGTCAGGAGAAACAATTATGGTCAGCTAAAAACCAAAAATACTCAGTCTACACCAAAAAATACTTCTTGAAATAAAGAAAGCCTATTTGTGCTATTTACAATAATTACTTATTCACTGAAGTAGATTTAAAACCATGTGATGCATTTGCTGAAATAATAAATATACGCATATATAACAAGTCTGCTCAAGAAACACATGAGGTGTTTAATTTGTAACGACTATATGTTATAGTAATTAGAAAAATGTAAGTTAGATAACTTTTAAACTTTTAAAGCCATTTCATATCAAATAAAAATTTGGACATTTTTTAATGTACTGTAGCTAGTAATTATAGTCTCCATTGAGATAGATATTGCTAAGAGACACTTTTCGTACTCCCGTGGCTGGCTATGGAAAGCAAACTGCTATCCTGCCTACCAAGACTACTCACTCCTGTGTCCAGTGTCAGGGCATGTGGGGTGTAGTACAATGAAAACTAAAACCTATTCAGCAAGTGCACACCGGAACGGAGGAATATCTAAAAGCCATCCAGTAGTCATGCCCATTCAAGCGTTTCCAAGGGAGGGGTTGTTCTTGTCCCAACACACACACAAAAAAAAACACTTCTTGTTGATCAGATGTCTGTAATCTGTCTGCAGTCTGCCTGTGCCTGCTGGTTGTGGAGAATGGGCTACTCCTGTACAGCTAATCTGATAGCGTGGAACATGCTGTGCTTTCGAGCATTGATGAGACTGGCTTACAAATAAGGCTGAGGATTCCTATTTATTAAAACATCCCTGCCCATTTCTGCCAACTTCACCAAATAAAGTCCAATAGCTACCCCAGTATGGCAATGGGAACACTTGACTGTAGGAGACCGATGCCTTAAATCACTGTGTACATGAAATATCCCATGGAGTTCCCCCAGAGTTGAAGCAAAAACCTGGTCCTAGCCTGCCGCCTAACCACCCCCAGTATAAAAGTCAAAATCGCTGATGTGTGGAGAGCTTTCTGATGCCAAATGCCTGATGTGCAATTGTGCATCGGCCAAATGGGTGCTACACACTGACTGAGAACAGGGCAAAGTGCTTTTAAATCATCCGATAACGCAATCCATTATGATCATTATTAGATATTGTCCTATCCTGCAATTTCCAGTTTTCCCCCCGCAAATGCCCGAATCTCATGTATGAAATACATCGCTTTATGTTCCAAGTCTCAGCCTGAAAAAAAATTATTATCTTTTAAATCTCTTCACGGCGGCACAGTTGGTGCAGTGGGTAGCACTGCCGCCTCACAGCAAGGAGGTCCTGGGTTCGAATCCCCGTCGGCCGGGGCCTCTCTGTGGGGAGTTGGCATGTTCTCCCCGTGTCTGCGTGGGTTTCCTCCGGGTACTCTGGTTTCCTCCCACAGTCTGAAGACATGCAGGTTAGGTTGATTGGAGAGTCTAAATTGCCTGTAGGTATGAGTGTGTGAGGGAATGGTGTGTCTGCCCTGTGATGGACTGGCGACCTGTCCAGGGTGTATTCCTGCCTTTTGGCCAATGTATGTTGGGATAGGCTCCAGCCCCACTGCGACCCTGTTCAGGATAATGGATGGATGGATGAAATCTCTTCATTATTCCCAGCCAACGGTGGCATACTACAATGTACAGTGGCCTGCGGGTCATTTATGAAACCCCTTTGTATTTAACATGACATTTTAATGTAGCCATGGATTCAGGAGGTGATGTCGGCTATTCCCTGAATTGCATAATAGCAAATCCTCCCGTGAGCCGTCAATCAAGAGCCTAAGCTCTATATGGGACAGCTAAGGTAAAAGGAGGACATGCTCCTAAATTAAAACAACGAGTAGCCAAGGCTACGACGGCCAGCTTTTAACTTGTAGGCCTAATGGTATTGATGTAATAGCTTCACGTTTAATGTCTTTGCATTGTCACCCTCAATTTATTAATTAATTAATTTAGTCAACTATGCTTATTTAGACATTATGGAACTTCAAACGGTCCTAACATCAGCACTTTTTCTCCACATTAATATAGCAGCATAACATAGCTGTGTTAAATTTCTTGCACTCCACGGGCAAATAAAGCTTCAAACGCGATTTGCCAATATCTGTCCCACGCCAGCAGTCGTAATGCTTGCAAATACAGCGGCTGTCTTTGTCTTCCTTCTTTGAAATGCGAGGAATTGGTTGCTTATTAAGTGATTTTGGCTGACAGCGCTTCCTGCACGCCGGCGGGCAGGGTTCGGCTCTTAATCACATGTGAGTAAATGTACGATTGGAGAAATGCGTCGCGTGTGTCAGAGGTTAGTCACGCAGGAGAACATATAAACTGCAAGGTGTCAAACAGGCGGGGCATCAGGTGAACCCGAAAAGAACCAGGAATATAACTGGACTACAGAACTGGACAGAGATTCATTCAAAGATTGTTTGATACTGATAAAGCGCTTCTTTAAACTGCTGGACGGTTATCAAATTTGTTTTTTTCGACGGCATATCTTCATGAACATGTGGACTCCACGGACATGTTTATGTGGAATTTCTATCCTATGGCTTTTATCCGCTGAGGCGACATATCGATATGACAGTGAGTATGAGACTTTCTGGATTTTAATTCCTGGAATTTAGGATTGCGTGCAACACATAGTACATAAATATTTTTACAATTATTATTATATTTACCGCAGCCTTATGGCTCATTGGAGATACTCAGGTCATGGTCCACATTCGGGCAGAATGCAAAACATTAACTGCTCATTTGTAGTAATAATGTATCCATCTCATTCACCCAAAATAAATCTTAACGTCAACTTTGTTATTTCCATTGTAAAGTAGTTTACTTATTAATGTGTTTAGTCTTAAGACGTCCTTTATCCTACAAAGCCTACAAAAGATATTTTAAAAGTCAAATTCAATGACGAAAAACTTGTAGCCTATGCTATGCAGCCAAGGAGTATGAGGAGTAGGCTAGTTGGTGCTAATCGTTGGTGGTCAAAGTGACAGAACTGTTGGCTACTTACATCAGCATCCAAGCTTACAGAAAAACAGAAGTTACCAACTTGTGCTCACCCCTGATGAATTCGTTTTGTTAGCAAGTCGTGATAATTAAGTAAAACACTTATATAGTCTACACAGAAGAGACTGCGGAAGTGTTGGATTCCAATTGACCTTACTTTATATTTTTTAAATTAACCACATATATTTGGATCGGTGTTTGTTCAGCGGGCGAGGCTTAAAACCTGGTTTGAACTCGATATTTCAGCCCCTGCCCATTTGCTGTCGTGTCACAAACCCGTCGGAATAAAGGAGATATACGAGATAAAAACTCTGGGCTATAAAGTTTGCCTTGCAGTAAGTGCCTCCCTATAGCTTTGTGGGTAACCGGTCGATATGTTACAGTCCAGCTCCATGCCATTGTGCGTAATCAATAGGGACTCTTCGGTTCTTCTTGTATTTAACTTGTATACTCAGTAGTAGTCATTAAGCTGTTTGGGACGCGGCATATTTCGTCTATTCCGAAGTATGCATATTATTACAGGTCAAGTCATGCCAAATCCACAGGCATACCATGACTTCATTATAAGCTGACTGCATTGTATTAAATCACTGTTGATTCACCTTTTGTGGGGGTTTTAGATAAGATGGATGCACAGCAGTGAAATGTGTCGGAAGAAAGCTGTCTGCAAGCTTTGTCTCCACATGCCCCACCGGCGTGTTTTTGTACTAAATCAAAACTCTTCCATTACTCAACTGGATCGTCATTTCGCATATTTACAGGTTGCATGTTGCAGTTGTTCATTCAGATAGCCAAGGTGGGACTCTTTTAAACCAAACCATTTCACTAGTATTATTTTGTATACATGTATCTTTTCTTTGGACGTTGTATAATGATTGTAGATAGTTGTACATATACATGTATGCATACACACTGTTCTGTCTTTCCAATAGTAAAAAGTAAATACAATACAATTCTCTAAATAACTTGATATTTTTCATGTTAGTGTGGTCCTATATTGTATTGCCTTTATACTGTTTGTAGGACCAGCATCCAGGTACATTTGACAGTTGAGCGTGTTTCTTTTTGTAACTTTCCAATAGTAAACCACCTCATTTACTGGCATGAGATCAGGTAATAGAGGAAAAAGTGCATTCCATACTGTATACCATGATGGAATCCAGTATGTGTTTTATGTGCGTGTTATTATTGGCGGAAACACAAACCCTCGGATCCTTCCAGTGCAAACACAGTGATTTCCTCTGAATTTCAGGAAAATTGAGAGATCAGATGGCTCGATTTGTCTATTCATAACATTATGCTTTCTTATGTTCTTAATCTCCCAGTGCATCTGTCTGTCTTACTATTCCGAGGTTACTGTTGCTACTTTCTAAATATAAGATGTGGGCAGGGATATTAGATCACCCTCATGACAGACTGGATTGCCTCCGCATTAAGCGCTGTTGGTTTAGCATTAGCATGTGGTTTATGACAGACAGGCTGCTGGCTGACAGCAGTCTGCAGAACAGTAGAAGACTCCCAGCAGACATCAGTAATAGTTAAAAGAGAGTCTGTCAGTGCTGAGATCTAAGCACGGCCGGAAATGGAAACGAGCTGATTTGAGCGTTGTATTGTGTTCAGGGAATGGAACATAGTCTTACACATTACATTGCATTGCATTTATTTGGCAACCGCTTTTATCCAAAGCGACATACAATAAGTGCGTACCCTATTTTATTGAATGAGAAAGACTCTGACTCTTGTGGAAAGCTATAATTGCTCACCATTAGGTTTAATGTTTACTTGTTTCAAACAGAGACAAAAGCTTTACTGAATATGGAGATAAAAGGGGGTGGGGTCTTCTGCACTTATTATTAGCGTATTAGTGTAATTAAAAAATCTCTGGGGGACTAATTCCCAAATGTTTCACCTTACAGTCCTCTTCAGATTCAGGGGCCAATGGAGAAGGTTAAATCCTCATAAAACAAGGGGAGGACATTGCCATTGTTTTACACAAGGCCTTTGCTTAATATCATTTTTAACCATTTTATGTATTATGAAGGCCCTGTACTGTTTTTGCTATCATACTTTCCTCCAGTGATTTGTATGCTTTTATCTTTCTTTTGCTTGCATGTTCAATTTTTATATATTTTATTCTGATCCCCTATTTATGTATTTTAACTGTGAAATACTTTGTGATGCAACATTGTCTTGCCTGTATTATCTATATGGTCACGCTATGACTCGGAACCGTACTGTCCTCTAGGGTCCTCATCACACTTTTCCCTGTGTTCGATCTGCACTTTTAGCTGATGCTCTGGATAAGATGTAATGTAAAAGTCAACATGCTAAGATTATTTAAAAAATATGTGTTTGTTGTTTTGTCAAAACGTTTCCACGGGTCAACAGACGCCTCATGTGTTCATGCTCCTTGTGTTTCAGACACTTGCCAGTGCAATGGGAGGTCTCAGTACTGTACTGTAGATGCACAGGGCGTAGTCTGTCTGAACTGCCAGGGCAACACAGAGGGACGGCAGTGTGAAAGATGTAAAGCAGCCTTTTACCACCAGAGGGCAGGAGAGAGCTGCCTACCTTGCGACTGTAGCCCAACAGGTGAGTTGAACAAGTGGCTCAGTGGAACCTGTGGAAGCATTTCTGCTAGGTATCGCTTCTCAGTGTTCAGGATGACTGCAAACACAGCAGAAACTCAACTTCTCTGTTACCGTCCTGCACTATTAAAAAGGCAGTGTATAAAATACTGACAAGTGATTGGATATTTTGCATTTCCATGTGTAACAGATCAACACTTGGCTTTTTTTTTTACATCAATAAAACAATGATTTTCCTGCAAATTGCATGTTAGAAACCACTGGATAGGTTTTTTGGTCAAATGCATGTGAACTTAGATTTACCCATGAAACTGGTGATAACAACCCTCAATGATACAATTTCTGTAACCTGTTTATGTCTCTTGAGGTCAGCTATGGCTCATTTAGACCTTTTTACAAATAAGTATATGATACGCATCACTGTTTTCAAGGGAATTACTTTGGTATCCTGAAATGTTTCCAACCAGGAAAGTCAAAATATTAGTGGAATATCTCTTCAGCAATGTTACTGGCATTTTGTTTTATGTCGTTTTTTTTTTAACTGATGCAATGCCTTTCTCTGAGTCCAGGTGCGGTTGGGGACGAGTGTGACAGTCAGGGACGCTGCAGGTGTAAACCAGGTGTCCAGGGGGAAAAGTGTGATCGCTGCCCCAGTGGAATGCTCCTCACTAAGGATGGCTGCACCCAGAGGTGTGAATGACCCCCACCCTGCCCCTGACCCTTCCCACCCCACCCCTGACCCTTCCCACCCCACCCCTGACCCTTCCCACCACTATGTCTACCCGTCCTGTGTCACTCTAGCAGATCTGAATCTGGAAATGGCATTGTTCCTGCCTTATGTAACTGTAGAAATGGCATTGTTTCTGTCTCTAGCAACTCCGTATAAATGGGATTGTTCCTGTCTCAGTTAACTCTGTCGACATGGAATTGTTCCTGTCTCTAGAAACTCTGAAGAAAAGGGATTGTTTCTGTCTCAACCAACCCTGTAGAAATGGAATTGTTCCTGTCTCTAGCAACCATGTAGAAATGGAATTGTTCCTGTCTCTAGCAACTGTGTAGAAATGGAATTGTTCCTGTCTCTAGCAACTCTGTAGAAATGGGATTGTGTCTGTCTCTAGCAACTGTGTAGAAATGGGATTGTGTCTGTCTCTAGCAACTCTGTAGAAATGGAATTGTTCTTATCTCCAGCAACTGTATAGAAGTGGGATTGTTCCTCTCTCTAGAAACTGTGTAGAAATGGGATTGTTTCTGTCTCACAGCAGGGACCAGTCTGAATGCTTTTGCTATGGACACACGGCTGAATGTAGCCTGGCAAAGGGCTACTCTATCTACAACATCTCCTCCACCTTCAGCAATGGTAAATAAACTCATCCCCACCAGCCACACCTCTCACACACAATGAACCCCACTCTCCTCCAGACCTGGGTCAAATACGTAATTGTTTTGGATTCGATTGATCTTGCCTGGTGCAATGGATCCAACCAAGAGGATCACAAGACCTGCACACAGAGCTATACCCAAATTTCTATGAATGTGAATCTTCTGAATGATGGGTTGTATGCTGTGATTGAGCCAGATGTTGGGTTCTGTGCTCTGATTGGTTGTTTTTCTCCTTAGGGGATGAGGCATGGACAGCTGCAGAAGCCAATGGAGTGACTCCTCCTCGGCTTCACTTCCGCTGGTCACCCTCGCACGGTGACCTCGAGGTTATCTCCACGGAAAGTGTTCCTGTCTACCTGTCTGCTCCAGGTAAGCTGCAAGGCCAAATGTTGATGAACTAGAAAGAGGTGCTAAAAAACCACAACAAGAATCTTTGTCAGCCTCAAACACAACCCAGGACCAGGTTAGCAAATACAAACTATTATATAAAAGCTCCTGCTTCACCTTATGCCTAACAACACAGCAGACCATCTTGTGCCGTATTGCTTAAATACAAATACAATACCAAGTACACATACAATACAATATCTAAGACACGTGCAGTACCAAAAGGACATACAAGACCAATTACAAATACAATGTAATTGCTAAAGACAGGTGCTGTGCAAACGCAGAGAAGGCAGTGTAGGCGCTAGCGGGAGCCCCCATTGCACAGCGTAACCCCGTCTCTCTCCCTCTCTCGTCTCCTCAGCTGCGTTTTTAGGGAATCAGGTGCTGAGCTACGGACAGAGCCTGTCCTTCTCCTTGCGGCTGGACCGGGGCGTACGGAGACCTTCAACCTCGGATGTGGTGCTGGAGGGAGCGGGGCTGAGGGTGTCTGCTTCCCTCGGCAACCTGCGGACTGTGCTTCCTGCTGGCCAGAGGACCATCTATACCTTCAGGTACTGTACCAAACCCACGTATACCTTAGCGTACTGAGCCCGACAAATCTATGTCAGGCTGTACCGATACAGTCAGGCCTGTATCAAACCGAATTACACCTTCAGGTAGGGTACGAAATCCAATTACACCTTTGGGTATAAGACAAAACACTCCTATAACTTTAGATATTGTACAAAACCCTACACATACCTTCTGGTACTGAACCAAATGCACCCATATCTCTAGTTACTGTGCTTTACACTGGTGTTAATTACATAACTGGAGGATACAGTGTTGCAGACTCATTTGAGGCCCTCTTAATGTCTGTAGACTAGAGAGGCAGTTTGGACAGTGAGACTAATGACCTGTCCTCTCTCTCACTTTCTCTTTCTCCTTCTGTCTCTCTCTCTCTCTCTTTCTCTTTCTCTTTCTCTTTCTCTTTCTCTCTGTAGGCTGGATGAGCGGGCAGGCTCTAAGTGGCAGCCCCAGCTAAGCAGCATGCAATTCCAGAAGCTTCTTCAGAACCTCACAGCCATCAAGATCCGTGGCACATTTGGAGAAAATGGTGAGCTGGGATCTTAACAGTTTCCCTGAGAAGTCCAGGGTGTTCTATTGTATAGTACTCCACCACTTACAGTAGGTTCAGCGATTACAATGTAATTAACTAAATAAATAGATTTCTTTTCATTTCTGATTTAATGCGTTGATACTGTAGCAAGGCGGCACAGATGGTGCAGTGGGTAGCACTGCCGCCTCACAGCAAGGAGGTCCTGGGTTCGAATCCCCGTTGGCCGGGGCCTCTCTGTGTGGAGTTTGCATGTTCTCCCCGTGTCTGCGTGGGTTTCCTCCGGGTACTCCGGTTTTCTCCCACAGTCCAAAGACATGCAGGTTAGGTTGATTGGAGAGTCTAAATTGCCCATAGGTATGAGTGTGTGAGTGAAGGTGTGTGCGCCCTGCGATGGACTGGCGACCTGTCCAGAGTGTATTCCTGCCTTTCGCCCAATGTATGCTGGGATAGGCTCCAGCCCCCCTGCGACCCTGTTCAGGATAAGCGGGTTAGGATAATGAATGAATCAATACTGTGGCAAGAAAAGGGAAGGATTTTATGCTCAAGGTGACTGGTACACCCTATTTCAGATGATTAATTGTTCATTCACTTTATTGTGTCCATCAGGTCGTGGTTACCTGGACAATGTACATCTAGTGTCAGCGCGCATAGGTCCTGGCGCCCCCGCAGGATGGGTAGGGAACTGCACCTGTCCCACTGGTTATGAGGGCCAATTCTGTGAGCGCTGTGGCGTGGGGTACACCAGACAGAGCCCTGCCCATGGCCCCTTCAGCCCCTGTACAGCCTGCCAGTGTCCAGGTGGCAGCAGCTGTGACTCCCAAACAGGTGACTCAAATTTCACCAGGAATACCCTAAGAACCTTATAGCACCACATAACCTCACAGCCTTACTCATGACCTCACAGACTTATAAAACACCTCAAAGTCTGGCACATGACCTCATAGACGTTTGCATAATCTCACAGTCTGGCTTATGACCTCACAGATTTACACATGAACTCACAGTCTGGCACATGACCTCACAGACTTATGCATGATCTCACATTCTGGCACATGACCTCACAGACTTATGCATGATCTCACAGTCTGACACATGATCTCACACATGTATGCATGAACTCACAGTCTGACACATGATCTCACACACGATGCATGAACTCACAGTCTGGCACATGACCCCACAGTCGTCCACATAGCCCCACAGCCTGATACATAATTTCTACTAGGCTGTATTCTGATTGCGTGTTGTGTTGCAGGCGACTGTTACTCAGGTGATGAGAATTCTGCGGCAAACTCCTGCTCCGCTGGATATTACTCCGACCCAGCAAAGCCCCACATCTGCCGCGCTTGTCCCTGCCCCCAGGGGGCGAGCTGCTCAGTGATGCCGGGGTCTCTGGAGGTGAAATGTGACAGCTGCTCGCCCGGAGTCACAGGTGAGTGTGTTTCAGATGTGCTGGAGTCATAGATAACTGTGTGTGAGACCAACTTGCCATGAGAGTCTGGACATTTAAGAAGCTGCAATGGGGGATGATAACAGTAATTCATGAAAGTAGTACCAATCACTCATGCATGCATTTTTCCTACAGGGCCTCTGTGCAATATTTGTGAGAATGGTTTCTACGGTGACCCCAAGGGGGAATATGGGCCACCCCAAGCGTGTAAACCTTGCAGGTGTGGAGGACCCTTGAACCCCAATGTCCTTGTCAAATGTGACCGCGTGACCGGCTTCTGTCCCAAGTGCATAGACCACACCACTGGCTTCTTCTGCGAGCGCTGTGAAGATGGCTTCTACCGCACTGACCTCGCCCAGGCCTGCAAACGTAAGATCCGCCCCCTAACGCAGTTTACAGCCTACATGTTGCACCCAAATGCAGTTTACCTTCTCTATCTGCCCGACCCTCTATGGATTACCCAGTCTATCTACCCTACTCTCCACAGATTACCCAGTCTATCTACCCTACTCTCCACAGATTACCCAGTCTATCTACCCTACTCTCCACAGATTACCCCATATATCTGCCTCTCCTCATCACCTCTCTCATACAGCTTACCTATGCTTCAGCCCAATGAATCTGAATGCTATAACCTTCCTGAACACATGCACGGAATCAGACAGGTGAATGGTGTTTTAGCAGTGTAATCTCAGCTAACACTGTGCCCCCTGTTTCCCACCCCAGCATGCAGCTGCAACGTGCAAGGATCCTTGTCCAAAAAGTGCAGCGATAGCGGTCAGTGTTTGTGCGGAGAGGGTTCGGAGGGGCTGAAGTGTGACCGTTCTTCTTGTCCATCCTGCTTTGACCCGGTCAAGAGCCAGGTAAGCAGGACCACTTACAGCATACCTGTCTGTGTTTTCAACAGTAGTCTAATGTTAGAAGCTCAGGGCGGCCTGTAGCATAGTGGTTACGGTACATGTCTGGAACCCGCAATATTGCTGGTTTGATTCCCGGTGTAGCCACTATAAGCCATTGGGCCCTTGAGCAAGGCCCTTAACCCTGCATTGCTCCAGGGGAGGACTGTCTGCTTAGTCTAAAATTAACTGTAAGTCGCTTTGGATAAAAGCGTCAGCCAAATGACATGTAACGTAATGTAACTAACTGACAAGTATGAGCTTTGGGAAATACTACTGTGAGTTGACTTAATGTGTATTCTGATTTGTTTGAGTTATTGGTGGACAGACCTGGGTCAAATAAGTAATATTTTGGATTCAAATGCTTTTGGGTGCAATTGAACCAACCAGCTTGCACTTTTTGAGAGTATTTCATGGGTTGCAATACACGAGACAAGCTGAGTAAAGCGTGGAAAAAGTATTTGAATATGAAACAGTTATGTAATGGACCCAGGTCAGTTGGTAGAGGCTGGTTTTATATGTTCTGACGGAGGCGGTGTTGTGCTCTGCAGGTGGCGGCATACCGGCTCCGGCTGAAGGAGATGGAGGCCTTGTTCGCAGGGATGGAGAGTGGCAAGGTGCCTGTAACTGATTCTCAGGTGGAGAACACGCTCAGAAAGGCTGAGAAACTGGTGGCCGACCTGCAGAAGAGCGCCGACAAGCTCTCCGGTATGTATATCCGTTTTATTAACACTCAAAACGTTCAGTCACTCTAACACTCGAACAGACTTTGTTGCACCACACTTTGTCACCAAAGCATAAATGAGCTTTTAAAGACCTCAGTCCCTCTCATAGATGCCAGTCACTCTTAAACAGTTCAGTCACTCTCACAAAGCTCAGTCACTCTTACAATCCTGATTCACCTCTGGTTACTGATTGTTCAGGTTCTCCTTCATTTTGTATGGACCTCCATTGCCCTCTAGTGACCATCTAAATCTATGTCACTGGGCTTTCTCTCTGAGCGTGTGATCTGTAATGGTCAGACCTTAAGTACATGGTGCTGCTCATGGAATTGAGATCTTGCAGCGTCTATACCACCGCATCTACTACAGTTAACACCTGTTAACTGCATCTTTTCATTGCTGCTGTGTTGTGTTTTACTCAGACACGGAGAGTCAGCTGCAGGGGTGGGTAACAGGCATCAGCAAGAAGCTGTTTGGTGAAGAGAAAAACCTCCAGTCTGTCTCTGATACTGTGGACGGCATCAAAGAGCATGACCAGGGCTTCAAGAAACAGCTATCCAGCATCCGGTGGATAATCACCGACATCCGTGACAACCTAAGCGCTGCCAAACGGAACCTCAGACTGGTTGTGAGTTTCCACTTTGCACTAATCTCCATGTTTCTCTGTACACAGGATAGATCCCGTCTGTCTTGAGCATGGTTTCCTTAGCTATTTCACTGCAGATGCATGTAGCTGTTATAGACGTATTTGTGTAAGTTTCGACCGTGCAAAGGAAGATGCGCTTACTGTTACTTTTGCAATATAAATCCTCGGCCTGTGTATCAGCGGAATATTTGATTCTTGATTTTTACCATCATGTGCCAACGGTACCTCTTTAACGTTGTGTTTTAGGATCTCCCCTTGGGCGATTCAGACGGGACCAACCACGCCCTCTCAGGCCTAGTGGACAAGGCCACAGACCTGGCCAACACGTGAGTGAAGAGCCTGCCTTTACACTTTTTCATGAGGGCATCCCTCTCTTTGCACTCCCCTACCCCTGGGGAATGTGGGGATCACACTGCTCTAATCGTCACTATTTAAGGGCCACTGTGGTAAATGAGTAACAGTGCAGGGGTACGGTGGCAGCAAGATAGCTCATTAAATCTTGACAGCCCTGGTGTCGACTGCTGTTGGCAGCCTTGCAGGGAGGTGCATAATTGGCCGTAGCGCTGCCAGTGGAGGGAGCACGCTGGTGACCTCCGCTGGTTGATTTCAGTACTGCAGTCTGCCTGCACCAGCTGTACATGAAATGTGCCCTGCAAGAGAGCAGGTAGTCCTGCAGACTGAAAAGCAGGAGAGGCTGGCATCATTTCACTCCATCATAACTATATTAACATTCCACAATGCATAATGTGTAAAATTAATTGGATATGATGTGTCTGTGCGTGTGTGTGTGTGCGTTCGCACTTGTTTGCATTGCATTAGAGATAGTGGAGACTGATATCATCAAATGTGTGTGTGCATTGCATTAGAAATGGTGCAGATTGATAATAATGAAGTGTGTATGTGTTGCAGTGGAGATGGATGAGATTGATATATTGTGTGTGCTTGTGTGTGTGTTGCAGGCACCAGGGAGAAGCGAAGCAGGTGGAGGGGTTTGCCAATACTGCCCTGAAAGAGGCGGAGAAGGCCCTTGCCCTCATGCGCTCCGCCATCACAGGGGAAAACAAGGTCACCGAGCTGATCAATGACCTGAAAACCAAGTGAGACCCTCTTCTACCCGCAGATCAAACCATTCCTCACCTACTGTTTAACATGCCTTTTACACCAGCCATCGTTATTATGAGTTTCACACCATCCATCCATCCATCCATTATCTGAACCCGCTTATCCTGATCAGGGTCGCAGGGGGGCTGGAGCCTATCCCAGCATACATTGGGCGAAAGGCAGGAATACACCCTGGACAGGTCGCCAGTCTATCGCAGGGCACACACACCATTCACTCACACACTCATACCTACGGGCAATTTAGACTCTCCAATCAGCCTATCCTGCATGTCTTTGGACTGTGGGAGGAAACCGGAGTACCCGGAGTAAACCCACCCAGACACGGGGAGAACATGCAAACTCCGCACAGAGAGGCCCCGGCCGACGGGGATTCGAACCCAGGACCTCCTTGCTGTGAGGCAGCAGTGCTACCCACTGCACCATCCGTGCCGCCACAGTTTCACACCAGCTATCTTTATTATTTTAGTTTTACACTGACCATCATTCATTATTATATGAGTTTTACACCAGCTATCATTATTATATGAGTTTTACACCAGCCATCATTTTTATAACCTTCATTCCAGTCCCCACCCCATTATTTTGTTTACAACCTTCCTCACATTCGTCTCAGCTAACAATGAGCCAAGTTTTTGGTATAAATGAATTTGCGGGCATGACCATGCTATCCTCGGCAGATATGACCGCAGTTCTGCTCGGGTGAAGGCCTTGGAGGATCAGGGTAAGCGGGTGAGCTCCTCAGCGGGAGATGAGAGCCGAGTGGCAGCCGACGCCCTGAAGCAGATTGCCTCACTGGCAAAGAACCTTCCCAACCCTCTGAAGGTAAAATACAGACTGTACTGTGCTCTGAACTATACAGTACAATATTACAGTAGTATTGTAATGCATTCTGTCTGTTTCTGTGTGCTGGTGTGTGTGTTCACATATACTTGTGTGTGCATGTGCTTGTGTGTGTGCATATGAGTGTGTGTTAGGTGCTAGGTAAAGCTAAGTTAGGTGCTAGTTACAGTGTTGCTGTTCTTACAGGAGATGGGCAATGTGGCCGCAGTACTGGATGCCCTTAAAGACAGTGCTGAGAAGAACCTGACCGAGTTGCAGGATCTCAATAGGGACGTTCAGGTGAATAAGGCCAAGGTGGAGGGCCTGCTGGCCAAGGGAGAAGAAGGTCGGAAGGTGAGTTCCTAGCTGTCTTTAAATACTATTGCCTGCTTCAGCATGGTCCTATCTGATTTTACTGGCCCCTATCTGATTCTACCCGTTCCTACACACTCCAACCTGATCCTATTTTCTCCAACCTGTTCTAACCTGTTCATACCTGCTCTTACCTGCTTCTACCTGCTCCAACCTGTTCATATCTGCTGCTACCTGCTCCAACCTTCTCCAACCTGCACCTACCTGCTCCAACCTGTTCAGACCTGCTACGACCTCATCCTACCTGATTTTACCTGCTCCTACCTTCTCCTTCCTGATCACATCTGCCCTAACACACTCCTGCCTGACCCTATCTGCTCCAACCTGTTCTAAACTGCTTCAACCTGATCCTTTTTCACTTTTCCTGAATTGCTTTCAGTAGAAAAACATAAAATCAAATATACATACATACATACAAATGTTCTCATACAGATCAATGTTTGAGATGACTCATGAGTCATCACAGGGAGATGGTTGAAGTTGAAGTAATGCTTGACTGTCTCCATAGAAACAAGATCTGCTCCTTGCACGAGTGAATGCAGCAAAGGCCGGTGTTGACGAGTCACTGAAGGACATCAACGCAAACATTGACGGGCTGAACCAAGTCCTGGACAATCTCAAAGGTATAGGAACTATGTTTCTGAGTGAAACAGTCAGACACCTCCTTCCTCACAGTTTCACCGTTTTACTTGCACTTCCTCTTATCGTTATGCTAACCGTTGCCGCTATGTGATCTGAAGGGTTTGATACGCAGATCGACGCAAACAAGGATTTGGCGGACAAGGCCATTAGCAAGCTCCCGGCGATCAATGCCACCATCCAGGAAGCCGTGGGCAAAAACGCTCAGACCCAGGGTGTCCTCGACAGCGTGGCTGGAGACTACAAACAGGCCCTGGACTCCGTCAAGGAGCTAGACAATGCTCTGCAAGGGATGAAGGTGTGCTTATTAACACAGGAACCCAGTGAAAACATGAATGCAGCCATACAGTGCATATATTCCCAACTGTTACAGTGCTGTATGGTTTATTTTCCCAGTTGTACACTAATGTTTGTCAGACATATTAGAGCACCATTTGCACCTGGTGATGGAGTGTGAATTGTGTTCCTGTGTCTCCAGGGGGTGCCCGGCACTTTGACAGCCTCTGACACTTTGCTGAAAGGTGCCACCACACTCAAAGATAATCTGAAGGGTCTGAAGGATCAGGCTTTGGACACGATGGGGAAGCTAACGGCCAAGAAGGACGACGTTGATCAGCAGAACGAGAGAGCGAAGGAGGTTTGCACTGCTATATTATTCCATTACAGCCACTGAGAAGATCAATCTGTCCCTGAGGCAATACATCATGTGAACACATTCCTTAGACCTTGTCCACCTACTGGAACACTAATTACATTGCAATTAAAATGTCACATTTACCCAGGACTGGAGTTACACAAACAAACAGTCATTTGTATTTGTACATGAAATCGCCGTCAAATTTCTGAACAGCACCAGGACATGTCTCCAAATTGCCTTTTGCATGTTTGGATAGTGTGATCAGTGTTGAAGTGCCACACAGATGAGGCCATGGGGGTAAAGGGGTGCAGCACTAAAGGGCACTCCTCTAAAATACTGACCCTTTACCCTTTTTTTTGTTCCCAGGCTTTGGCAGATGCTCATGAAGCTTATGGCAATGCCAAGAACACCAAAGATGCAGTGGGAGATACAATGAAGGCCATAAAGGACCTCCTCGGTTTGTTTGGTATGTCTGCATGTAGTAATTCTACTCTTATAATTAGCTGTGCATGCATGATAACTACACGTGCTCATCTTATGGCTGGCTGAGTACAATGAATGTCCAGCTCTAAACAGACGGCTCTGGTGTTTCACTGCATAACATGGAGTCTGGATCTAAACAGGTGTTTCACTGTTCAGTATGGAGTTTGACTGGATGGATTGAATGGATTATCCTGCTGTTTCATGGTATAATATGTAGTCTGTCTCTAAAATGGACTGTCCTGTGGATTCGTCACTGTGTGCAGGCCAGTCAGCAAGCGTTGATGAGAATAAGTTGAAGGAGCTGGAGGAATCAGTGACAAACATGCGCAACACAGTCACAAAGAAGCTGAAGCCACAGCTGCAGGACCTGGAGGAGAAGGAGGCCAGACAGAAGGGGCTGATCGCCCAAATGGACAGTGACATCGACCGCATCCTGAAGGACATCAAGAACGTGCAAGATATCGTCAAAATCATCCCCAAAGGCTGCGTCAACCTGCTGCCTGTGGAGAGACCATGAGACCCTAAGCACAGACCCTTACCCAGACTCATCCCCAAACTACTGCAAACAGCCAAACTCTAAGCACAGACCCATCTCAAACTACTGTCCTTCAGGAGACCCTCACCACTCACCCTCTCTTCGCATGGGGTCAAACTCGCGCACCAAGGGCACGAGGTTAAACTGTTGGAGTTCAGAGAGTTTAGACCCACGTAAATGTCTGTGTCCAGCTGACCTCACCTCCATCTTGCCCTTAAAGGTGACTGTTTACTAGTCAGCAATGTTCCGACAATGTTAAATACATTATACTATATCATGTAAACCTTTGTGGCTTTGACAGCACACCTGGGGATATTCCACAAAGCCAAGCTGTATGCCTTATTTATTTATTGAGCACAGTATTCTGTACAGCCAATTCACTTAAATTTGTGCTTCTGAGATGACACATTGTGTGACTATCTGGCTAATAAATTGGTACTTTAGATGGCTACTACTTCTTTGAGATTTGGTTTGTTTACTTTCCAAAAATAGCATTATTCACCTAGTAGTAAAAACATTAATTTAGAAAAAATGTTGGCTTTAAAGATCCCATGCACTTTGTTCAAATGTTACCAACATGTTTGATATTTCTTTTGTTTTGTCTGTGAATATATTTATCCGTTATGATGAGTGTAAACAGCATTCTATTTATTGTTTTTTGTACCTGTATTTTGTTCTATTTTGTGATAATGTGGAGGTGCATTTCTTAAAAGTATAATAAAAACTCACAATGATGCATTTATCCATATTTCAGGTTGACTTCTGTGAGCAGAAGGTACAACTCACACTGTTATCTCTTCATCCACCATTCTTATATAAATGTTTTCTAATGTACAGATTTTTTATTTAAAAAATGACACAAAAAACCCCAAAGATATTCTATATTCCATTTACTGTAGAACCGAACAGGTTGGAGCACCAGTAAAGAAAATGCACAAATTCAAGTTTTTAGAACTTTTATTAATCTAAATGTTGTCATCACACTAGAATGGCCTTGTTCAATGGTTACAACCTATAACTGACAAACAAAAACAAAGCATAATTAAACAAACAAAAAGAGGTATTTGAAAATATCAGTTCCAAAATGAAACTGGCATATTGGAGTAAAGGAAGAGTTCAAATCTGCTGTGTGTGGAAAGTTCCTCTCAGTGGCTATGTTTCCATTATAGAAGAATTTGAAGAAAGACTTGTGGCTGTGGCTGTTTTACACACAGCTAAAGCTATTTCAGTGTTCCATGGTAAATTCACAATCCTAATGGAAACATAGCTCATATGTAGTTGGTGTCTGAACACCTTTGACTTCTCTGATATTGAAGTGACATTGGTCTGAGTGGTTTGCACTACGCTTTGTTTTGATTGTCAGATGGCTGCCTCATTTATTGTACTATGATACAGTTACACAAATCCATCAATACACAATCCAGCCTTTAATGAAAATCCCAAAGCGCAAAGAAGTTGACATTTTCACCAGTAAATCCTCCTCTAAGATTACTTTTTTGGCAGTTATTTAACTTCCAAAACAAATGTGGTGCTCTTCAGACTCAGGTCAGAATTCTTTTGGGGGAAAAATGCTTAAATACTGGAGTCTTTAAAATCTAATTTAAAATGTTTTTCTTTTCTGACATCAAACTGCGCTGTGTGACTTCTTAAGCTTGCTTCAAAAAATTTTATTCTCAAGTAATCATTTCCACAATCATTTCTAAATTTTGAACATTCAAAATCTTCTGTTTTACAATTCAGACAAAAGACACTGTCAAGAGATAAAATCATTCTTCTTTGTATACTTTCATCTTTCTCCTGTCTGAACATGTAATCTGGCAAAGTTGTCCACTGCTCTAAATGAAAACCCTGTTAAATATTTTGTAAACATTTCATACTGACTATACCAAGACTCCTTATAGCCACTTCTTTTGACTGTATAATTTCTGTGACATCCCAGTCTAAACTGTGGACCAGTGTGTCCTACAGGCATACGGGTAGTGATGGGGAGAAGACGTGTAGACTGTGAAACTGTTGTGTAATTCAGCTATGAGCAGCAAGACTGAGAATTAGAGTTCAGCCTAAGGCAAAGAGATGGCGGTTAATATCTGTCATATTACTACTCTGCACACAAAATGAATATATCTGAAATAATAAATATTATCTTTGTGAGAGAGAAGTGTTGGCGAGTGGTATCTGGATCCAGAAGCGAGGGGATGGGCTTCAGCGCGTTTTATTTGATGGCGAACAGACAGAAGTGTCAGAGCGGTCCTCTCCGCCCAGCTGTTCCACGCTAAACTACATTCACTGTGAACTACAATCTACATTACAAGTAAGCAGTCATGCCCAAATCAAAAGGTCAAAGCATGCAAGTGAAGTGAACAGCCAAGGCTGTCGGTGCATCGTTCCAGGCGTGTCCCTCACGCCGACACCAACCCTCAACACATCCAAATCCACAACCCCGCCCACCCCTCGACCCCAGCCCCCGGGCCAAACCCCCCCCCGGCCCCACCCCGCCCACAGCGCGGTCGGGCGTGGCACTCTCCGGCACAGTCCGGCACACCAGCAGACCCATGAGTCACTATGATACGGTTAGGAGAGACAGAGACACACGGCTCCCGTACATGGAGAAGAAGAGCAGGAATAGGAAGAGTATAAGTTTCACACAGAAAACGAAGAGAGTAAAGGGGGGTGGTGGGTTCTTCCCACCCCCCTCCCCGGCCAGCCCTGGACGCTCTATCCAGAGGTGTTGATATAGAGCTGGCTCTGCAGGATGTAGTCGATAACGGGCTGACCCAGGTAGTCCACCACGTGGCCGTCTCCGTGCTGCAGGGCCAGTCTGCAGGACAAAAGGAGAAGCACACATTTAGGAACCTTCCAGAGTCCCCCCCAAGAGACGGCAGTGCAGCCCGCAACATCAACACAAAGGGATACTGCAGAAATATACGTGGACCATTCCTAGCAGCTCCCAGCTTCAGTTTGTGCAGTTTGGTCAACAGAGGTCTATAGAGAAAAATTGAAGAGTCTTGGGACACAGTGAATTTAAGTAAAGGGATGGAGATGGTACAAGCAAACATCTTCAATCATCAGTACACCGTCAGCTCCTGTCCTTTGTTAATTTACACAAAATATTTATCATAATTCTCATAATAGATTAATCATGTAGTCTTTAACATGTCTTGAAATACAAGCGTTAATAAAGCAAACAAGGTACACCTTGGTATTGGTGATGAAGCTGGCAGACATGGATTCACAAACCTGCTCTTGGTAGAACTGACGATAGACATGGGGTGGTTCATGTCATCTTTGACCACAATGATGTTATCCTGAAAAAG
Source organism: Conger conger (assembly GCF_963514075.1). NCBI lineage: Eukaryota > Metazoa > Chordata > Actinopteri > Anguilliformes > Congridae > Conger > Conger conger. The sequence continues at coordinate 45,593,472 of NC_083764.1, forward strand.
AAAAAGCTTTTGTCTAAAACAACCAGTATTCTGCTTGCTGTTGCCATCCATTCATAAGGCACTTTAAAACACAACAAAACCTTCTAGAGATACTGTAAAATACAGGGAAAACAAAACAGTGCAAATCGACTGAACATGAAATGAAGCGAAAGATTCCTAAATGTTGGCTCCTTATGTCACCCAGTTCAGTTTTGTTTTAAACACTTTGACTTGTGAACAATACAGTCCTAAACATACACTGAGTTCTGAACAAGAGTGTTTCATACGCACACTGAGCTATGTGTATAATATATATATTTAAGCCTTTTAATATTTGTATTTACCTTGTACTTGCGGAGCACTGAGGAATGGTTCATTATCCTCTCTGTATCAGCTCCGTCACGAGGCACCACCACAATCCCAAAATCCCCCACGATCACCTCCATCTAAGAAACATTGAGAAACATTCCATACTGCTTGAAATACTGTATTTCAACAGGACATTTGCTTACATTTTGTAAAACATATTCCCTCCACTTTGGAAATCCTAATCCTCTTTCTAGGGCAGTCCTGTTACAAAGAAAAATCTCAGCCACCACCTCTTTTGAATGTGGGGTTAGTCACAACCTTATTCACCGGAGAGGTGAGTGTGGTACTGGTATTTTGGGCATGGTTGGTCAGGCTACTAATTCTGTGCATAAGAGCATTTTTGTCCTGATGCATAATTAGTGCCTAACATCGCCCCCCGGGCTCTTGGACCATTGGAACACTCCAACCAGACCCCCACCTTGTGGTTGTGGACTGCTGTGGCCCAGCTTTTCTCCTGGGTCCTGGTTCATGCCCACACTATAATGCATCCTGGAGCGACAGATTCGCCCCCCTCCTCTCTGAACTGCATACTCTACCTCCATCCTGTGGAGTTGATTACCTGCTAGCTTAATACCTGAACTGTTACCATCTTAATGTATAGGCCAGCGGAGGATGGGCATCCCCCTATAGCCAAGTATAGTCTCAACATTTCTTCCCATCGGGGAGTTTTTCTCGCCACTGGTTTCTCTCCTACTCGGAAGTCATTTACCTCATATGCTATTTGGGGCCCAGCAACATTTTTAGAACCCTCAAGCATTTACAGTGAATCAGTTTCGAATTTTGAAGAGAGAGGGAGAGTTAAGGATGTGGAGAGTTTGGAGGAAACAGATAATTAGCTTTGTAAAACTAAAGGATAGAGAGAGGGAGAGGGAGGGTTAAAGCTTAGAGAGGTGAAAAAGATGAGAATCTGGAAAGGGAGAGGAGGAGACTCACGTCACTGTTTTTCCAGAGGCCAGGGATGCAGAAAGATTCCAGCAGATCACTGCCACACAGGAGGAGAATGCGCAGTTCTGCAAAATACACCAGCAACATGCCCTTTTACTGCACAACTCTGTGCTACACACACACACACACACACACACACGCTACACACACCAGCAACATGCCCTTTTACTGCACAACTCTGTGCTACACACACACACACACACACGCGCTACACACACCAGCAACATGCCCTTTTACTGCACAACTCTGTGCTACACACACACACACACACACACACACACACACACACACACGCTACACACACTAGCAACATGCCCTTTTACTGCACAACTCTGTGCTACACACACACACACACACACACGCTACACACACTAGCAACATGCCCTTTTACTGCACATCTCTGTGCTACACACACACACACATGTGCTACACACACCAGCAACATGCTATTTTACTGCACAACTCTGCGCTACACACACACACACACACACACGAGCTACATGCTATTTTACTTTACAACTCTGTGCAACACACATACACACACAACAGCAACATGCTATTTTACTGCACAACTCTGCTAATTTTTTATTGTGTAGACACATAGAACAGCTGTTTTATAGTTTCAACATAGCAAAACAAAGACCACTAACACGCTAAATGCAAAATGCCTGAATCAGTAACCTTTGCTTTGTTGTAACATATCGTCTCATATATTATTCAGTACACATCTGCTTTAAGTGCTCATCGAGTGATCAAAAAAGATATCAAGCGACCAAGTCATATTAGCATACCGATTTCTTCATATCGCATGGCAGTGCCCAGGTTAGCATTTTCATCTGTTCCAGACAAACACAAATAGAAAAAGGAGTGATTTAGAGTTTCAGAATTCTCATTCACATGATGATCCAAGGCCTCCTCACCACCATGTAAAATGACTGCACAGCCCATTAAGTATTCCACACATGAATAATGTACCACATTACCGCCGTTATCCAATTCTGGTTGGTATCAAGCGCAGGCAGATGCACACTAACATGACTATGATGGGCATTGTGCATTATAGTTATGCTTTCTCAATAGTTGTGTGTACACAGATTTATATCCTCAAACCATAATAGGCCTAATTATGATATAGCCCAGCACCATAGCATCTGAGACAGCTATTGATCAAATAATGGACATCATAAAATAATCCATCATAAGGCAGCACTATCATAGACAGAAACAATTTGATAATTGAATACACAATGCATGCACTTCTGGCATTAGATGAGGGGTCTTCAAACTAGTTAATATATGACTGGGGGATAAGATATTTTGTATCAAATGGCTAAATAAGAATATGTGAACATAACAATATTCAAGAATATGTGAACATAACAATATTCACGCAGTGATGACTTTATTAGGTACACCTGCACACCAGCGAAACTGACAGGAAGGTGAGAGTAACACAAATAACCATACAGTAAAACAGGGGTATGCAGAAGAGCATCTCTGAACATAGAGTGTCAAATCTTTAAGTGGATAAGCTACAGCAGAAGAAGACTTAATATGTCGATGTAGCCGACTTAATAAGTGTTCACTGAATGTATAACGATGATAACAGGCCATTCAGACCACATAGGCTCACCTTTCCAGCAAGTACACACAAATTACATTATATACAGGTGAGTACAGTTCACTCACTCACTCACACACTCACTCACTCACTCTTTTATACTCACTCACTTGCTCACTCGCTCACTCACTCGCTCACTCACTTGCTCACTCACTCACTCGCTCACTCACTCTCTCACAATCACTCTCTCTCTCACTCACTCACTCACTCACTCACTCACACACTCGCTCACTCACTCACACACTTGCTCACTCACACTCACTCACACACACTCACACATTCACTCACACACTCACACACTCACTTGCTCACTCAGTCACTCACTCACTCAGTCGCTCACTCACTTGTTCACTTGCTCACTCACTCACTCACTTACTCTCTCTCTCTCACTCTCACTCTCTCTCTCACTCACTCACTCACTCACTTGCTCACTCGCTCACTCACTCGCTCATTCACTCACTCACTCGCTCACTCACTCACACACTCACTCACACACTCACTCACTCACTCACTTGCTCACTCACACACTCACTCGCTCACTCACTTGCTCACTTGCTCACTCACTCACTCGCTTACTCACTCACTCACTCAGTCTATTCCCGGTGTTTTGACGTACCCACAAAGGTGAAGCGGTCACTGTGGGGACGAACGCAGCAGATCTTTCCCAAGCTCTCACTCATCTTCCCCCAAAGCTTCACTGCAGAACAGGAGAGATGTACAGTACAGTATAGCACGTTTGTGAACAAAAAAACTACTAAAAACAGTCTACAAACTGGACCTTGTGAGTTCCAGGTTGTAGGTTTGGGTATCATTTTGAAAAACAGTTTCCCCATAAATCCTGGGGTAAGAATTCAAAAGTATAAAGCCTACTAAGAATGCGTGGCCATTACCTAATGTGAATTAGCCTGTATACGTTCATCCCATTACCACCAGTTTGATTAAGTTAAAGTCTTTGTACGTAACCTGTGCTATAATGTCTCAAAATTCAACTGTGATTAAAATGGATAAAAAATGGATGAAAGTTAACTGCCATTGGCTTTCTGCTCAGCTGCTAGTGTGGCATGTACAGAGTGCCATCTCTTGCCTGCAGTGGGCTTGTTGTTGATGTTGTTGTTTTCGTAGATGGGTCGGGTCTGGTTCTGAGGCTGTCCAATCACTGGAGTTGTGGATGGCGAGTTAACGTTGGAGAGAATACACCCTGTCACCCTCTAGGAAAACAGAGAAACACTCATCAAATTTAATTTTGGCCAAACACTGAACCATTAAGCCCTAATAAAGCTGTCACCGCAATCTTACCATACGGCTGATGGAATACAAAGTCTGTCGAACATGGGCATTTGAGACATCTAGAGTCTTAAAACAGTCGTTCGTTTTTTGGTGGGGCTCTTGTACCTTCATGAGGTCACGGTGGTGTTCCAGTACACTGCAGGTGGTCTGCCAGGTGTCCTGGTAACACTCCCAAGGATCCACCCTAAAACAGGATTACCCATTACAGCAGATGACTCTACATTACCCATTGCATCACATCACTACTCATTCGATCAGAGGTGAGATCTATTTTGTATTTTTAAGCACAAATAGAAACTCCTCCCTGAAGTTCCAGAACAAATTCCAGTCCCCCAAGTTCCAGTCTGTACCAGTGCAACATAATTTGGGCTTGCAACTCAAAGGTTATGGCTCGTATTCCTAGCTGGGGGGCTTTCCATTGTACCCTCGAGCAGGATACATAGCCTGAATGAATTCAGTAAAACATCCAGCGGTATAATTGGATTGTATGTCCGAGGAACATAGCAATAATCTGTGTAGGCCCCTATGGATAAGCATGTCTGCTAAATTCCAAAATTTTATCTAATGCAGCAGAGGGCCATACTAGCGTAACTGGTGCAGGCAGTTTGCAGGTACCCAGTCCGCCAGGGGAGTAAACAAGCAGTAGCGTGACATCCTACCCAGCCTCTTGATCTTTACATCCTATAATTTAATATGTCCCACAAGGAAGAGCCTTAATACAACAAAAGACCGGTACATGACTGTAATCTGCAGCCGGAGCAATTCTTAAACACCACGACTGCTGCTCTAAAGTCAAGATTATATCTTATTCATGAGGATGAATGATACATACATTTACATGATAAATATGTAGGTGGCATTCAGGAAGAGGGGAAAACACATCACAACTGCTGACTGTTGAAGAGGTGCATCAGAAATTAGGTTAGGCTACTTTAAAATGCTATTTTACCCACTATTTACATGATGTTTGTCCTAAAAGGCAGTAAGAGATCAATCAGTATATGTATTCCTGAGAAAAACTTGTGTATATGGACAATTTTCATGATGGACTAATGCCAGCAAATATCCCTGATACACAAGTGCAGACAAGCTTCTCTGGAATTTCTTATTCAGCTTGGTTATAAACGAAACCATCCCAGATTTGCTGTTTTTGCAGAAATGTCTGATATTATGAATGTCAGTTCTGAGATTTCTATGCGGATTTTAGAGAAAGGTAGAGCTCGAAAAACACCCCAGGCAAGCTTGGCAAAAAGATAGGATTGTTTTCAGTTGGCTGGGAATGAAGTCTAGGGAGTACAAAATGTACCAATAATCAATTACAGAGAACAAGGAATTTGGGGGAAATGTCACTTCAATACAATGGTCTTAAATAGCTCAATTCTTTGGCTAGGAGATCACATTGATTAACAGAGCAGGGGGTATAGGTGATCAAAAATGAAAAACCCAGAAAGGCAGTGTCTATATTGACATTTACTGAATCCACCAGGCCACAGGGGTCTGGTATGATTGATGAGCTGTCTGAATGTAAGCAAGGAATGATCAAAAAGAATTCTCTGTAAAATGTGGTCACAGCATGCAGCTATGCTTAAAACCGACCTTCAGCCATACATAGCCTGCTACTACAGTACACTGCAGGAGTCAACTGACATTCAGCAGGACATAGTCTTCTTCTACACTGCAGAGACTGCAGCATTTCAGAGAATATCAGCAACACAAAGACCCATAAACGCAAGAATAAATAAAGCTAAATGAAGTAATGGAGGAAAGCCACCAGAGATTCCTGGTTCCTTCACACTCCATGATGTAATTTCCTTTGTGAATTTGTGAAGCTCTGTGCAGTCTGGGGAATAACACTGCTTGGTTACACAAGGTGATGATGTCACCAACATGCACATTTATGCTTCACATTTTGTTGAGACTGGGATCAAAAGGTACTTCAATGGTAGAAACAATGGCTAAAATTGACCTTTGGCTCTGAATCCAATCCATATGTGACATGATACACAAACAAAGACTAGCTGGGAAAACATACCTGTGCTACTTAGCAATATGAAATAAGTAAACAAAATTAAACAAACCACTCATCTATTTCTTCTGTTATTATTCCTTTTACAGGCACTGAAGCCAAGACCTCAGGTATTGTAGATGCACGATCATATGGGAATAGATTATCTCTTGTGTACCTTCCTCCTAGTTCCAGACTTTAATGGTAAAAAACTAGATTATTTTTTTTATTTTTTTTGTTTATTTCATTATGCTATGGAATCAAGTGCCTACTGTATCTAGATTATGGTCATTGTCCATGGAATTAAACATTTACATATAGCAGTTAATACTGCTACAGGTATAGCATTCAAATGCAGCTTTCCCCCAACATGTAATCAAAAGGCTATTGGTCATTACTACTCCATTAGCCATTTATATATAGCATCTTGCTGAACACTGTGTTCAACAGAATGATCATATTCTGTACTCTTTTTTTTTTTTTGAATACCTGGAAAGGTAGACCCCGCTCCCCACCCCAATTGCAGATTCATACCTGGAATGCTCTGGCTACACTGCCAGGTAACACAGAAAACTGGCACACTGGTCTGATCCAATCAGAGTTCACGCTTAAGCCTGGCACACTTACCTGATCCAATCAGAAGACTGCACTGCAAGTTGACACATAGTGAGACGATGTCTGCTGGGGACCAGACCCTGAAAAAAGAAAAAGAGAGAGAGAGCAATTTCAGCCATTGGCAAGGTATCTTTGATCATCTATAATTTAAATATGAATCCACTCTTGTGCATCTATAACTGCACTATATTGTCATATACTTCAAAAAATATGAAAACGGTTTGTCTGTCACAGAGCAATGTAAGTGTTACCCATTTTTCACACAGCAATTGTTTCCAATCCTGCTGCCCGGATGTGACCCGGTAGGGTTACAAGTACCAAATTTCACATCAAATTCAAGTTCGATGTGAAAGAAATCTCTACTTCTGAGCTCTCACTGAGCACCTCTTTCTGTCCTTCTTTCTATCTAGCCATGTTTTCCCCAGAAAAGTAAAAGCCTTTGAAGTAGAGAGGGCAACTTCCTGTGACTGTAGATTCATTTCTTCCCTCTATATGAAATATTCATTTTTTCTCCTTTGTACTGGGAGAAAAGTGGGGCAAGCTTTGCATGCATTTCAGAAATGGGCCTCAGGAGCATAGCATAGAACTGGCAACAGTTTACATAACCAGCCCTGAGCCAACACTGACAAACTGCAGACACACACAACCAGCTGTGCAGCTCTGACACACTACATACTGTATAACACATTGACAATAAATGCACATGCAGCCATTAGGTGAGGTTAGCGTAGCTCAGTGGACAGTGTTGAGGTGAGTAATCTCTTACCGGTTTTCCATAGGAGTCATGGACAGGTGAAATAATGCCTCCAATCACAATGAACCTCCCCGTCTTGTGCAGATATTCTCTGGCTTTTTCTGCAAGATCAGTTACTACATGTGAGATGTACTGTATAGAAAGCACATGTCAGATACACAGCTACCACTGGTGAGTTCTATAGTTATCACAAGAGATAAGATCAAAATTTGCAGACAGCATGAAATTCAAATAAGAAAGAAGAAATGAATCCCAAATAACATACACAGCACCCCCAAAATAATTAATTGAGCTGCATTGAGAAGACTTGAGGATAAAATGGAAGAATTATGGATGTAAAGCTCCACACTGCTGCATCATGCTGCTTCTCCAACTGCTGCATTGTAACTATATACACTGAGGATTCAGAGGCACTGATAGGCCTATTATGTTTCTTAAGTGATTAACAAGCCTGTTGAATTCCTATAGCCCATAGAGTCATCAATGCCAGATGATAGAATGCCAACAAAATGGATGCTCTATTTACAATATTCATTTCTGGGAACAAACTGCTTTTTAAATATAAGCATGAAGAGAAGCAGTAGAATGTAAACGTCTCTTTTTAACATCAAAACATCAGTAAACGCAAGTTTGATTTACAATCGCCACATAAATTCAGGCTGTGACAGACAAGCATTATAATGAGGTAACAGCCATTTCCATATGAGTTTTCAAGGCTGTTGGCAGCTCTACACTGTTGGTAATTCTCAATGGAACGGGATTTGGGGAAACTGTGTCGACACAGTAAATATAGTGTTTAGCTGAACACTAAATACTCATTCAAGCATCATATGCACTGCATTTCCCCCAAACCAAACCCCATGCAAATTTGCAGCAACAATAATATATGTAACTGTGCATATGTCATGAAGTTGCAGGGGTTTCCTGAAGGCAAATGTAATTAATGTTTTATTAATTTATTCTTGTAATGCCTGCAAGTTGTTTCCTTTTTATTGCCAATATTGACAAAATTTGTTTTATAGAACATGTTTATTTACTGATCAGTTTTTG